>NW_028169715.1:5000-15914 GCF_963971535.1 Notolepis coatsorum | reverse complement strand
TATATATTTTCTTACCGCATGGCTTTTAAACTGTAAAGTATACACACTGCTCTGCTGCTGCTGCTGAGATGACGACGGGGTCTGCTGGCGTCGCGCCAAGACATACAGCCGCTTGTGGAAGTGGGTGTTCTGGGGGGGGGGGGGGGGGGGGGGGGGTGATGCGTGCATCAGCGATTATTACCCTTCATTTACAAGAAACATCCCGAAGTCGTCCTACTGCTGGTCTTAAAGGAAGGTGTTGAGCTGTTGGACTGTATCTTTTAGAATGCATTAATACATATTCTAGAATGTATATCTCTGACCGTCACGTATTCTTATTTCGAGCTATAATGTTTATTATGCACGCTGCTCTGTGGCGCTGGATTTCCCTCGGGATTAATAAAGTACTTTTATTAAAGCAAAAACAAGGTTATGTTGTATTTATACATGCATACAAGTAAATAAAATACAAAATTACAGTAGCAATAGTATACGAGGACAATTACAATAAATAAGGGAGAGAGAAGGAAAGAGAGAGAGAGAGAGAGAGAGGGAAAAAGAGAAATGGAGAGTGACAACCAGAGGGAGGGACTCGGGAGAGAGAGAGAGAGAGAGAGAGAGAGAGAGAGAGAGAGAGAGAGAGAGAGAGAGAGAGAGAGAGAGAGAGAGAGAGAGAGAGAGAGAGAGAGAGGAGAGAGAGAGAGAGAGAGAGAGAGAGAGAGAGAGAGAGTGGAGAGAGAGAGAAGAGAGAGAGAGAGAGAGAGAGAGAGAGAGAGAGAGAGAGAGAGAGAGAGAGAGGAGAGAGAGAGAGAGAGAGTGGAGAGAGAGAGAGAGAGAGAGAGAGAGAGAGAGAGAGAGAGAGAGAGAGAGAGAGAGAGAGAGAGAGTGGAGAGAGAGAGAGAGAGAGAGAGAGAGAGAGAGAGAGAGAGAGAGAGAGAGAGAGAGAGAGAGAGAGAGAGAGAGAGAGAGAGAGAGAGAAGGAGAAAGGGGGAGAAGGATGGAGGTAGGTGAGGGGGCTTAACTTTGATTATATTCTATATTCTATTCTTTTTATTATTATTATTATTATTATATTATTATTATTATTTATTATTATTATTATTATTATTATTATTATTTATTATTATTATTATTATTATTATTATTATTATTATTATTATTATTATTATTATTATTATTATTATTATTATTATTATTATTATTATTATTATTATTATTATTATTATTATTATTATTATTATTATTATTATTATTATTATTATTATTATTATTATTATTATTATTATTATTATGTATTTGTACCCAATACGTGGTGCTGTGTGTCATTCTGTCTAACAGGCAGCGAGGTGGTCTGTGTCCAGTGACGCGCGCAGAGCAGACGCCCCCCAGTGGCGGTAACGGGTACGGCCGCTCCCCCGTGCGTAATGGAGAGATAATAATCATATAATGTACTGTAACTGTACCGCCGTCATTCAGAGCCGCGCCGGGGATGAGAGCGGAGCGCGTTCACTGTTCAACTCACCGCTCCCTGGACACACTTAGATTTGTGCCATTTTTCCATTCCGGAGAGACATAAATTATAATGTAAGTATATTATATTTGAAGTCGAGCTTATTATGAACTGCATGACTTTGGCTGATTGAGAATTACGCATAAACACTGACGTGTGTTTTAGTGTGGAAGTTATTAGACTGAACTGTTTTTATTCAACCCTCTTCCTCATGGTGGTCTTTTTCTTTGAATTGGCGACATAATTATGCCTATATAGGTATTGTATGACATGTTTTGTAGCTCTCTATTTCCCCTCCAAAACGTATTCTTGCATTTTGCATTTGTACTTTATTCACTTCACTTTGTATTTTTAGGTTGCACTTTAGTTTGTATATTGTATATTTTGTATAATGTTCAGTTCAGAGTTCAGTTCAGAGTTTTTATTTGCCACATGGAATCATACAATCATAGTTTCTTCATTACACAATCATAAATAGTCATTCCATTTTGTATAATGTTTGGTCTTTATTCTTTAAACTTAATTTTTTTAGCACATTCTCAGGTGGTTCATTACAGAACCAAGCATTTCACTGTATAGTAATGCACCTTATACAAATAAAACAAAACCTGAAAACATGAACTTGAGGTATATATTACATTCAATTGAAAGCAAATATTAAAAAGCGTTTTTTTTATTAATACGTTTCAGCTCCAGATCCCTGCAGCAGCGCTCCGTCCGGGGATCATTTCTCAACGGTCCGTGTTAACAAATAAAGCTGCCAACGAAAAGTATAGAAATGCTATTTGGAAACTGAAAAACGTGTTGTAAGCCTTCCGACGTCATAACACAGACCGAAAGAGGACACTACTGTCTTTAATATGAACTGGATGGACATCACAAAAGAGGATCTATACTGTCTTTAATATGAACTGGATGGAAATTGCAAAAGAGGATCTATACTGTCTTTAATATGAACTGGATGGAAATTGCAAAAGAGGACACTGTCTTTAATATCAACTGGATGGACATCGCAAAAGAGGACTACTGTCTTTAATATGAACTGTCTGGACATCACAGCCCGTCTGGGACCAAAAGAGGACAACTGTCTTTAACATCAACCAGAAGATGGACATCGTAAAACAGGACAACTGTCTTTAACATCAACCGGAAGATGGACACCGCAGCCACTGGCTGTGTGACCGCCACGCGCCGCTGAAGCACCCGCAAGAGAGACAGAGAGGAGCGGGGCAGGGGTACCCGCGCGCAGGGGGGGGGAGGAGGGGGACAGACCGGCCGCGATGGAACTAGGTATACTAAACGAAAGTGACCTGCTGTGGTCGTCGTTCAACGACAGCAGCTCCGGGCGCAACAACAACCTGAGCCTCATCACGTCGATGAGCGGCACCGTCAACGGCACCGACGGCGGCGACGTCTCGTGGTGGAACCACACCACCACCAACAACCCCCTGAAGCGGAACGAGGAGGTGGCCAAGGTGGAGGTGACCGTGCTCGCCCTCATCCTCTTCCTGGCGCTGGCGGGCAACCTGTGCGTGCTGCTGGCCATACACACCACCAAGCACAGCCAGTCGCGCATGTACTACTTCATGAAGCACCTGAGCATCGCAGACCTGGTGGTGGCCGTGTTCCAGGTGCTGCCGCAGCTCATCTGGGACATCACCTTCCGCTTCTACGGGCCCGACGTGCTGTGTCGCCTCGTCAAGTACCTGCAGGTAAAAAGACCCCTACCTCCCACCTTCAAAACCGCTCTCAAAGAGCACCTACGGGGAGGCTGCAATTCGAAACTGGCCGCCGTAAATGTCCAAACCCACCCCCACCCACCCACCACCTCCTAATAGACAGTCTCCTCCCCACCGTATGTATATTTCTCTCCCACCCACCCACCCCCTCCTAATAGACAGTCTCCTCCCCACCGTATGTATATTTCTCTCCCACCCACCCACCCCCTCCAAATGTACAGTCTCCTCCCCACCGTATGTATATTTCTCTCCCACCCACCCACCCCCTCCAAATGTACAGTCTCCTCCCCACCGTATGTATATATTCTCTCCCCACCGTATGTATATTTCTCTCCCACCCATCCACCCCCTCCAAATGTACAGTCTCCTCCCCACCGTATGTATATTTCTCTCCCACCCACCCACCCCCTCCTAATGTACAGTCTCTTCCCCACCGTATGTATATATTCTCTCCCCACCGTATGTATATTTCTCTCCCACCCACCCACCCCCTCCTAATGTATAGTCTCCTCCCCACCGTATGTATATTTCTCTCCCCACCGTATGTATATTTCTCCCCCCCCCACCCACCCCCTCCTAATGTACAGTCTCTTCCCCACCGTATGTATATATTCTCTCCCCACCGTATGTATATTTCTCTCCCACCCACCCACCCCCTCCTAATGTACAGTCTCCTCCCCACCGTATGTCTATTTCTCTCCCACCCCCCCACCCCCTCCTAATGTACAGTCTCCTCCCCACCGTATGTATATTTCTCTCCCACCCACCCACCCCCTCCTAATGTACAGTCTCCTCCCCACCGTATGTCTATTTCTCTCCCCACCGTATGTATATTTCTCCCCCCCCACCCACCCCCTCCTAATGTACAGTCTCCTCCCCACCGTATGTATATTTCTCTCCCCACCGTATGTATATTTCTCTCCCACCCACCCACCCCCTCCTAATGTACAGTCTCTTCCCCACCGTATGTATATTTCTCTCCCCACCGTATGTATATTTCTCTCCCACCCACCCACCCCCTCCTAATGTACAGTCTCCTCCCCACCGTATGTATATATTCTCTCCCCACCGTATGTATATTTCTCTCCCACCCACCCACCCCCTCCTAATGTACAGTCTCTTCCCCACCGTATGTATATTTCTCTCCCCACCGTATGTATATTTCTCTCCCACCCACCCACCCCCTCCTAATGTACAGTCTCCTCCCCACCGTATGTATATTTCTCTCCCCACCGTATGTATATTTCTCTCCCACCCACCCACCCCCTCCTAATGTACAGTCTCCTCCCCACCGTATGTATATACTCTGTCAGGATCTATGGGTAACAGTACTGTATATTTGCATATCGTATATGTCACAAATGTAACAGTACTACCTGTATGTCATGTATATGTCCCTATGCCATAAATGTCATGATGTCATACAGTATATGTTGTGTATGTCATAAATATCACTATGAATTGAAAATGGGGGGGGGGGGACCCTGATGTGTAAACAAGACGAACGTCTTTCTCCGGTCTGCATCCCCGGCCTTAACCCTTTCACTGCCACCACGCTACTACAGAAGGTCAACCCTTTTACTATCACACTACAGTGGCAGTGAAAAAGGGTTATTAACCTTCCGTTAATTGTCACAGGGGAAAGGTTAACCGTTTGGTACTAGTGCGGCGGTGAAAGGGTTAACATCATTGCGTCGTATTGGAGCCGTACTGTATAATATTGTACCCCGCATTCTGCAACCTGTTGAATAAAGTTTTCACTCACTCACTGGTCCGTGGTCCTCCAGGTGGTGGGCATGTTCGCCTCCACCTACATGCTGGTGCTGATGTCCATCGACCGCTGCCTGGCCATCTGCCAGCCGCTGCGCTCGCTGCACAAGAGGAAGGACCGCTTCTACGTGGTGTTCTCCTGGGTGCTGAGCCTGCTGCTCAGCGTGCCGCAGATGTGCATCTTCTCGCTGCGCGAGGTGGGCGCGCCCGGCTCCGGCGTGTACGACTGCTGGGGCGACTTCGTGCAGCCGTGGGGTGCCAAGGCCTACATCACGTGGATCAGCCTGACCATCTACATCATCCCGGTGGCCACGCTGAGCCTCTGCTACGGACTCATCAGCTTCAAGATCTGGCAGAACTTCCGGCTGAAGACCAAGCGGGACCACTGCATCGGCCTGACGACCACCACCACGTCCAAGGCGGCGTCCAACAAGGGCAACAACAACCACACGCTGGCGCGCGTGAGCAGCGTGAAGCTCATCTCCAAGGCCAAGATCACCACCGTCAAGATGACCTTCGTCATCGTCCTGGCCTACATCGTCTGCTGGACGCCGTTCTTCTCCGTGCAGATGTGGTCCGCGTGGGACCCGCTGGCGCCTCGCGAGGGTAGGTTTGGTTATTAATAATATCACATTTGAAATGTCGCCCCTCTCCCCCCCCCCCTCCCCCCCTATAGTGAGGTACGTGGCTTTTGGCACCTTTTATAGTCGCGTATAGAATATACGTTACGGATCGGATTATATATAACACGATTTCAACACTAGTGTCATGTCTAATAATGTGTACGTTCTTTTTTTTTATTTACTTATATACTTATTTGTACTTGTGTTATTGCCCATATACAGCAGAGACAGCTTAGTTATTGTATATAAATACCTGCCTTTTCTATTCTGTTAATTGTTGCTTTTTATTCCTTTATGCCGTGGAGCAAACGGAGAGTATGATAATTCCATTGTACTTGTTGCATTATGGCGAATATAAACGATCTGAATCTGAACACGAACACGAACGTCGGGTTGTGAAAACAGTGCACATGTTATGTCAGACGACAGGCTATATTACGGCGTCAGTTTATCGTGCACACAGGAGTTGCGAAGATGAGAGAAAGTTGTTTTTCAGGCAGATAGGGGCGGGGAGGGGGGCGGGGGGGGGGGGGGGGGACACCCGGAGGAGAACGTGCCTCTTTTACTGTAGGAAATAAAATTAATATTCTGCGAGTTTGTCTTCCAATGCTGACGCAAAACTAGTGAGGTTATAGACACTGAAGTTATAGACACTGAGGTTATAGACACTGAGGTTATAGACACTGAGGTTATAGACACTGAGGTTATAGACACTGAGGTTATAGACACTGAGGTTATAGACACTGAGGTTATAGACACTGTGAGGTTATAGACACTGAGGTTATAGACACTGAGGACACTGAGGTTATAGACACTGAGGTTATAGACACTGAGGTTATAGACACTGAGGTTATAGACACTGAGGTTATAGACACTGAGGTTATAGACACTGAGGTTATAGACACTGAGGTTATAGACACTGAGGTTATAGACACTGAGGTTATAGACACTGTGAGGTTATAGACACTGAGGTTATAGACACTGAGGTTATAGACACTGAGGTTATAGACACTGAGGTTATAGACACTGTGAGGTTATAGACACTGAGGTTATAGACACTGAGGTTATAGACACTGAGGTTATAGACACTGAGGTTATAGACACTGAGGTTATAGACACTGAGGTTATAGACACTGTGAGGTTATAGACACTGAGGTTATAGACACTGAGGTTATAGACACTGAGGTTATAGACACTGAGGTTATAGACACTGAGGTTATAGACACTGTGAGGTTATAGACACTGAGGTTATAGACACTGAGGTTATAGACACTGAGGTTATAGACACTGTGAGGTTATAGACACTGAGGTTATAGACACTGAGGTTATAGACACTGAGGTTATAGACACTGAGGTTATAGACACTGAGGTTATAGACACTGTGAGGTTATAGACACTGAGGTTATAGACACTGAGGTTATAGACACTGAGGTTATAGACACTGAGGTTATAGACACTGTGAGGTTATAGACACTGAGGTTATAGACACTGAGGTTATAGACACTGAGGTTATAGACACTGAGGTTATAGACACTGAGGTTATAGACACTGAGGTTATAGACACTGAGGTTATAGACACTGAAGTTATAGACACTGAGGTTATAGACACTGAGGTTATAGACACTGTGAGGTTTTAGACACTGAGGTTATAGACACTGTGAGGTTATAGACACTGAGGTTATAGACACTGTGAGGTTATAGACACTGAGGTTATAGACACTGAGGTTATAGACACTGTGAGGTTATAGACACTGAGGTTATAGACACTGAGGTTATAGACTCTGAGGTTATAGACACTGAGGTTATAGACAGTGAGGTTATAGACACTGAGGTTATAGACACTGAGGTTATAGACACTGAGGTTATAGACACTGTGAGGTTATAGACACTGAGGTTATAGACACTGAGGTTATAGACACTGAGGTTATAGACACTGAGGTTATAGACACTGAGGTTATAGACACTGTGAGGTTATAGACACTGAGGTTATAGACACTGAGGTTATAGACACTGAGGTTATAGACACTGAGGTTATAGACACTGTGAGGTTATAGACACTGAGGTTATAGACACTGAGGTTATAGACACTGAGGTTATAGACACTGAGGTTATAGACACTGAGGTTATAGACACTGAGGTTATAGACACTGAAGTTATAGACACTGAGGTTATAGACACTGAGGTTATAGACACTGTGAGGTTTTAGACACTGAGGTTATAGACACTGTGAGGTTATAGACACTGAGGTTATAGACACTGTGAGGTTATAGACACTGAGGTTATAGACACTGAGGTTATAGACACTGTGAGGTTATAGACACTGAGGTTATAGACACTGAGGTTATAGACTCTGAGGTTATAGACACTGAGGTTATAGACAGTGAGGTTATAGACACTGAGGTTATAGACACTGTGAGGTTATAGACACTGAGGTTATAGACACTGAGGTTATAGACACTGTGAGGTTATAGACACTGAGGTTATAGACACTGTGAGGTTATAGACACTGAGGTTATAGACACTGAGGTTATAGACACTGAGGTTATAGACATTGAGGTTATAGACACTGAGGTTATAGACACTGAGGTTATAGACACTGAGGTTATAGACACTGTGAGGTTATAGACACTGAGGTTATAGACACTGAGGTTATAGACACTGAGGTTATAGACACTGAGGTTATAGACACTGAGGTTATAGACACTGTGAGGTTATAGACACTGAGGTTATAGACACTGAGGTTATAGACACTGTGAGGTTATAGACACTGTGAGGTTATAGACACTGAGGTTATAGACACTGAGGTTATAGACACTGAGGTTATAGACACTGTGAGGTTATAGACACTGAGGTTATAGACAGTGAGGTTATAGACACTGAGGTTATAGACACTGAGGTTATAGACACTGAGGTTATAGACACTGAGGTTATAGACACTGTGAGGTTATAGACACTGAGGTTATAGACAGTGAGGTTATAGACACTGAGGTTATAGACACTGTGAGGTTATAGACACTGAGGTTATAGACACTGAGGTTATAGACACTGTGAGGTTATAGACACTGTGAGGTTATAGACACTGAGGTTATATAAACTGAGGTTATAGACACTGAGGTTATAGACACTGTGAGGTTATAGACACTGAGGTTATATAAACTGAGGTTATAGACACTGAGGTTATAGACACTGAGGTTATAGACACTGAGGTTATAGACACTGTGAGGTTTTAGACACTGAGGTTATAGACACTGAGGTTATAGACACTGAGGTTATAGACACTGAGGTTATAGACACTGAGGTTATAGACACTGAGGTTATAGACAGTGAGGTTATAGACACTGAGGTTATAGACACTGTGAGGTTATAGACACTGAGGTTATAGACACTGAGGTTATAGACACTGAGGTTATAGACACTGAGGTTATAGACACTGTGAGGTTATAGACACTGAGGTTATAGACACTGAGGTTATAGACACTGTGAGGTTATAGACACTGAGGTTATAGACACTGAGGTTATAGACACTGAGGTTATAGACACTGAGGTTATAGACACTGAGGTTATAGACACTGAGGTTATAGACACTGTGAGGTTATAGACACTGAGGTTATAGACACTGTGAGGTTATAGACACTGAGGTTATAGACACTGTGAGGTTATAGACACTGAGGTTATAGACACTGAGGTTATAGACACTGAGGTTATAGACACTGAGGTTATAGACACTGAGGTTATAGACACTGTGAGGTTATAGACACTGAGGTTATAGACACTGAGGTTATAGACACTGTGAGGTTATAGACACTGAGGTTATAGACACTGAGGTTATAGACAATGAGGTTATAGACATTGAGGTTATAGACACTGAGGTTATAGACACTGAGGTTATAGACACTGAGGTTATAGACACTGAGGTTATAGACACTGAGGTTATAGACACTGAGGTTATAGACACTGTGAGGTTATAGACACTGAGGTTATAGACACTGAGGTTATAGACACTGTGAGGTTATAGACAGTGAGGTTATAGACACTGAGGTTATAGACACTGAGGTTATAGACACTGAGGTTATAGACACTGAGGTTATAGACACTGTGAGGTTATAGACACTGAGGTTATAGACACTGAGGTTATAGACACTGAGGTTATAGACACTGAGGTTATAGACACTGAGGTTATAGACACTGAGGTTATAGACACTGAGGTTATAGACACTGAGGTTATAGACACTGTGAGGTTATAGACACTGAGGTTATAGACACTGTGAGGTTATAGACACTGAGGTTATAGACACTGTGAGGTTATAGACACTGAGGTTATAGACACTATAGACACTGAGGTTATATACACTGAGGTTATAGACACTGAGGTTATAGACACTGAGGTTATAGACACTGAGGTTATAGACACTGTGAGGTTATAGACACTGAGGTTATAGACACTGAGGTTATAGACACTGAGGTTATAGACACTGAGGTTATAGACACTGAGGTTATAGACACTGAGGTTATAGACACTGTGAGGTTATAGACACTGAGGTTATAGACACTGAGGTTATAGACACTGAGGTTATAGACACTGAGGTTATAGACACTGAGGTTATAGACACTGTGAGGTTATAGACACTGAGGTTATAGACACTGAGGTTATAGACACTGTGAGGTTATAGACACTGAGGTTATATACACTGAGGTTATAGACACTGTGAGGTTATAGACACTGTGAGGTTATAGACACTGAGGTTATAGACACTGAGGTTATAGACACTGAGGTTATAGACACTGTGGTTATAGACACTGAGGTTATAGACACTGAGGTTATAGACACTGAGGTTATAGACACTGAGGTTATAGACACTGTGAGGTTATAGACACTGAGGTTATAGACACTGAGGTTATAGACACTGAGGTTATAGACACTGAGGTTATAGACACTGAGGTTATAGACACTGAGGTTATAGACACTGAAGTTATAGACACTGAGGGTTATAGACACTGAGGTTATAGACACTGAGGTTATATACACTGTGAGGTTATAGACACTGAGGTTATAGACACTGTGAGGGTTAGACACTGAGGTTATAGACACTGTGAGGTTATAGACACTGAGGTTATAGACACTGAGGTTATAGACACTGAGGTTATAGACACTGAGGTTATAGACACTGAGGTTATAGACACTGTGAGGTTATAGACACTGAGGTTATAGACACTGATGTTATAGACACTGAGGTTATAGACACTGAGGTTATAGACACTGAGGTTATAGACACTGAGGTTATAGACACTGTGA
>NW_028169716.1:0-5000 GCF_963971535.1 Notolepis coatsorum | reverse complement strand
CGCCTTATTTTCTGGGTCCCGGCCTGAAAAGTTTGGGAACCCCTGTACTAGGCTACTATACCTACTAGGGATGCTCGATATTGGCTTTTTTACCGATACCGATATACCGATATTGTCCAACTCTTAATTTCCGATACCGATATCAACCGATAGCGATATATGCAGGGTTCCTCCCCCCAAAAAATTTAATAATTTCAGGTAATTAACATTACATATCTCTTGTTGTGGAATTAACACAACATTATGCATACTTTTGACAAATAATTAAAATCAGAATTTGTTCGTACTTGCTTGCCTGGGTAAATAAAGGTTATAGAAATGTAAAAAAAAAAAAAGAAAATTATTTTAAAACCGATACCGATATTTTCCAATATCACATTTTAATGCCGATATCGGCCGATAATATCGGTAGGCCGATAATATCGGACATCCCTAATACCTATACTACTACCTACTAGGCTACTATGTATATACTACTACTGTACCTACTAGGCTAATATGTCTATACTACTACTGTACCTACTAGGCTAATATGTCTATACTACTACCTACTAGGCTAATATGTCTATACTACTACCTACTAGGCTAATATGTCTATACTACTACCTACTAGGCTAATATGTCTATACTACTACCTACTAGGCTAATATGTCTATACTACTACCTACTAGGCTAATATGTCTATACTACTACCTACTAGGCTAATATGTCTATACTACTACCTACTAGGCTAATATGTCTATACTACTACCTACTAGGCTAATATGTCTATACTACTACCTACTACGCTAATATGTCTATACTACTACCTACTATCTACTATACCTTTACTACTACCTACTAGGCTACTAAGTCTATACTACTACCTACTAGGCTACTATGTCTTTACTACTACCTACTAGGCTAATATGTCTTTACTACTATGCACTCAAATTGGGCACTGCCATGTTTTGCCACTGACCGTTAGCCGCCAGAGGTGTACCCCTCCTGCTGGCTCGTTGTCGTACACAATTTGTAAGTCACTTTGAATAACGATAGCTAAATTACTCAAATGTAAAATGTAGCTTCATTGCTAGCGATTCTACTCAGCTATAGCTAACTCTTGAGGATCTACATGGAAACGGTTTTAATATTACAGTTAGCAATAATACTCAGTAGCAGCAGGCAGCTTAGCTCAGAGGCTAACTTCATATGATTCATGTTGTTGGTAGTAATTGATGATGATGATGATGATGATGATGATGACTTCTCCTCCCGGGTCCTCCTCGTTCTGTAAATACCTTCACTTTGACAGCCGTTAACACGTGTCAGTGGTTCAGCCATTAGGGCGGCTGAACGCGGACGTTCTCCTGCTGCTGCTGCTGCTGTTGCCAGCCGGGTAAGGAATGTTCCAGAATCTTCTCTGCTGCCAGTAAGAGAATCAACATGGACAGATAGTGGAGGGAGCTGCCGGAGCGATGAGTTAACTATCACCGCCGTTCAGACACTGTTGCTCCAGACACAGGTTTCAGAGTTAAGATATAATAGTCTACGACGCACTGTTTTGAAAAAACGCTCCCAGAAAATAGGCAATTCACTTTCATATTGTAGCGTTTCCCCGCTATTGACGACTCACCGACTCACAGGGGGTTATTATTTCTTAATTATGTACTTTATTCACAGTTCTCTTAGTTACAGCGTATACAATCCTGGGTGCATCACCTCTCATTGCTCAAACTGTTCTCAGCGAACGTCCCATACTACCGAGAGAGTGCACCCTCGGTGCCACACACCCTCTTATACCTTTCCCCCAGGTCAGCCTCTGCCCCCCTGCCCCCCCTGCCCCCTCCCCTCCACCAACCCCGGGCTCGCGCCACCAACAGCCCCCAGTCTGGTATAGAGTGCAGACCAATCACCCCAAATCCCAGGGTCGTTACAATAGGAACCGTTTGGCCCACAAAACTTTCAAATCGCTTTTTTGTAACTTTGGGATATCTTGACGCCGGCATTTGCAAAAAATCGCAAATCTGAAGATTGTGAATTAAATAGCATGGGTGGACATTTTGTAAGCGAGTGTCTCCTTCAATTTGATTGGCTCTCTGCAGGGTTGCGATGTATGCCATTCGAGGTGATTTGATTGTTCATCCAAGCATTGTACAGCCCCTGGCCTATTCCTATTCCTATTTACTTATAATTGTACTATATTCTACTGTGCTATATTTACCTAGAGTGTAGAATGAACCTAAGTTTAGTTTGCCGTTCAGATTCAAGATCCCAGAGTGATTATTTGTCACATACCGGTACATATACACGATTGTGCAAAAATACAAATCATAAAATAGAATAATAAAATAGAATAGCCATGATAAAAAGTAATACAAATAAAATACTAAGCTTAAGAATAAAGGTAATGAGTAATATATACAATAATATACAAATGTACAGTTCAGAGGTAGGCTACTTACCGCATGTCAAGAGTTTGACATAATTGTTACTGGTGCTAAGATGTGGGTTTTTTCAAGACTAGTGTAGAAAACGCATTTAGTGGAATGGTTTTTTCTCTCCATTTGGTATAACATATCATAACATCTGCAAAATGGACAGTTTTAGTCTTAGCTTGTTGAATCAGTGATGCAGATAAAGAAAGGTTTCTTTATGCACCTTTAGAATCACAATCCAAAGTCACTGGTTGCATTCTGTGAAGGCCTACTTTGAATATTGTATCTTTACAGGCTTATCTGCTGTACGTCATGCAGCCTCTCTAGGTAGATGAACAGTGTCAGCTTATTGTCACAGAGAGAGAGAGGGGAGAGGGGGGGGGGAGGGGGGGGGAGAGAGAGAGGGGGAGAGAGATAGAGGGAGAGAGAGAGAGAGAGAGAGAGAGAGAGAGAGAGGGCGGGGGAGGGGGAGAGAGAGGAGGGAGAGAGAGAGATGGGAGTGGTGTTTTGTCAGTCAAGGTCTAGGGAACAGAACAGCCTGCATTTGTGTGTGTGTGTGTGTGTGTGTGTGTGTGTGTGTGTGTGTGTGTGTGTGTGTGTGTGTGTGTGTGTGTGTGTGTGTGTGTGTGTATACTCAGTCTTCTACACTCTGTAGAAGTGCGTTCTTGTGTGTGAGAGGATACACTCAGATAACACACACAAACACACACACAGAGGGAGGCTGATAGGACACAGGATTCTAAACCACCCTTCCTCAGTCTCTCCTGCTCTCTGTCATCTGTCCTCTTGTCTACCCCCCCCCCCATCTCTCTCTCTCTCTCTCTCTCTCTCTCTCTCTCTCTCTCTCTCTCTCATCTCTCTCTCTCTCTCTCTCTTTCTCTCCTGCTCTCTGTCTGCCTCTTTCCTGCTCTCTCTCCCTTTGTGTCTCTCTCTCCCTTTGTCTCTCTCTCTCTCTCTCTCTCTCTCTCTCTCTCTCTCTCTCTCTCTCTCTCTCTCTCTCTCTCTCTCTCTCTCTCTCTCTCTCTCTCTCCTGCTCTCTGTCTGCCTCTTTCCTGCTCTCTCTCCCTTTGGGTCTCTCTCTCCCTTTGTCTCTCTCTCTCTCTCTCTCTCTCTCTCTCTCTCTCTCTCTCTCTCTCTCTCTCTCTCTCTCTCTCTCTCTCTCTCTCTCTCACACCACACACACACACACTGACGTCGACTAGATGATGAAAGTAGCAGGCCTCTGTGTGTGTTTAGTTGTTGTGTGTGTGTGTGACTGACTGACTGACTGACTGACTGACTGACTGACTGACTGACTGACTGACTGACTGACTGACTGACTGACTGACTGTGATTGCATCCCCTCAAAAATGTGATTATTTTGTAAACAATGGCCTCAAGATAGACGGGTAATAATCTAAATGATCACATCTTAAATCTTGATTTTTTTAGACATTAAGTTGTAATAAATACAAGTCAAGTCAAGAGTTTTAATTGTCACGGCATACAGGTATACAATGAAATGCGGGTGGTCTTGCCCGCAACGATGTGCAATACAGTGGTACAACATATAATAGAATCAAAATGAAAAAAACAACATTGTGCAGTAAACAGGTAACAGGTAACATGGAGTGACATCTCGGTATCTGTACATAGTTATTTACAGAGCATATGGGACATGCTAGTTAGCTTTGGTAGTGTAATACACTGTTCCTGTTATTCTAATTTAAAGTGTCCTTTCCTTTGGCCATAAGTGTGTGTGTGCCCGCTCATGTTAAAGTGTTAAGTGGCTGCTCGTGTGTGAGCGTGCACAGCGTGCGTGTCGTGTGTGTGTTCATGTGTGCTTGTGTGTGGATAGTTCAATGTTCTGAGCACTCAATGTTCATTGTTCATGGCTCTGATGGCCTGTGGTCAGAGTTCTGTCCGGTTGTGACTCCTGAGTGAACCGGGCAGCTTTGGACGGGCATCAAACTGCAGAAAAGATCAAGTGCGACCTGTAATCTAACAGCTCTGCTAAATACAATCGAATATAATTATAAGAATGGTAAAAAATAGTAAAGCTATAATTCAATTCAATTCAACTTTATTCCAGACACGTAGAAGGTCCATAAAAAAAAGAACATAGCACAACAATGCAATACAAAACATATAAAACTGTAAAAACAACAATCCTTGCTATCAAAATACACAGTCAAAATACATAGAGACTCTTTGCCAATGTCGCCACAAAATAGAGTTGAACCTGGTGTTACTTTTGACAGGATTAGTTAAGGCCACAATAACAATGAGTCATCTAACCGACACATAAACCTGTACATAAGGTTTCTTACAAGTGCCTTAAATGTAGGTATACCACACTGACAAATCTGTGGACACACAAGAACAGTAAGTAAAGCGAACAGTATCCACTACACTACTGGCAAGTATTTTCCTGCAGCTTATCGTCCAGAAAAGTGGGAACTATCCCTTTAAGTCCATGTCAGTTGAAAACAACCCTCTACCTTCTCCCCCCCCTGGTGCTCTCTCTCTCCCACGCCCCGCGGACCAACTGACCCCTACCACTGTCTTATCTTATCTCTCTCTCTCTCTCTCTCATCTCTCTCT
>NW_028169717.1:259190-287907 GCF_963971535.1 Notolepis coatsorum | reverse complement strand
GAAGCTACCACTCTACCTACTGTCTCCTGAGCGTTAGCACATGAAGCTACCACTGTAATAAAATCAAATCAAAATCAAATCTACCTACTGAGAGTGGAACACTCTCCTGCAGGTCATTAGGACAGCACACTCGGTTGGTACATAGTTGGCACTTTTTAAAACCAGGTCAAAACATACCTTTTTAAACTAGATTTTAAATGAATTATTATCCTTATTTTATTGTCTTATTTTTCTTTATTTCTATTATTTTTACTTAAATATTTTATTATGATTTGTATCATTATTTTATGTGGTTTTTTATTATTTTATTTGTTATTCATTAATGTCTTATTTTACTGTTATACATTTCTTTCTAATTGTTTACTATCTAATTTAGCTATTTTATTATTATAACTATAAAAATTTTCGGTCTTTATTATTATTTTATTTGTAATTATTTGTATTGTCTTATGTTATTGTCTTACTTTTCGTCTTATTTAGCTATTTTACTACCTTATCTAGTTGTTTTATTCCCGTTTTTATCATTTTAATGTCTTTATTATTTAATTAATAATATATATTTTTTAAATGTATCCTTTTGTTTTTCGTTTTTTCTGTAAAGCACTTTGAGCTGCAATCTGTATGAATGGTGCTATATAAATAAAGTTATTATTATTTTACATTTATTTTAATTTAAATTAAATGTATTTTATTTTAAGACTTTAAAGAATATCATGTTTTTAGACATGTCTATATTATTAAAATGGGAGATAAATATATTATACTTTATTATTATATTACATTATATTATAATATATATAACATTACATTATATATTATTCAAATATAACTCAAACATGTTCTGTTGTGATGTCACAGTATGATGTCACAGTATGATGTCATAATCAAACATTCTAGAACATTTGTCTATCTATTCAATATGTTCCATTGTGATGTCACAGTATGATGTCATAATAGAACATTCTAGAACATTTGTGTACAGTATATATTCAACAATTCTCTCAGCAGATCTCAGAACTCGGAAGACCAAGTGAAGATATCACTTGTTGTTTCCGGCTACTTGTCTGTAAGCTTGAATATATTCTGTAGATCATTTTAAAATCCCCACCTGGAAAAGGAAACAGGCACCATGTCCTCTACAATCCTTAATGAGCTGCGTCTGGAGGGAAGCTTCTGTGATGTGGTTATTAAAGTCAACAGCACTGAGTTTAACGCCCACAAGGCCATCCTGTTTGGCTGCAGCGCCTATTTCAGGTACGTTGGTTAAGGTTAGCTTGGTTCAGGTTAGCTTGGTTCATGTTAGCTTGGTTCAGGTTAGCTTGGTAGGGATCAGGGCCCGTGAGCGGATCGCCGCACTTCGCTCTAGACGGCTTGTTCCGCTCCGCTAATCGCTCATGTTGACCCCGCCCCCAAGTCGCTCTCTGCTAGCTCACCGCTCACCTTGAATCGAGCGCTTCCCGGTCCCCGCTCCACATCGCTCTGCAGATATATATATATTTTTTTGGAGCATGATGTAAATTTACAACAGTCTACACCCCCTGGGCCCCTTAACAATTGTTTGTATTGAGCCGTATTGTAATTGTACCCATTCTGCAATGTTAAATAACGTTGTTTATAGCTCTACTAAGCATGGTTGCTACATCGCTCACGTCAAAACCGCCCGCTCCCCGCGCCGATCACGCGCCGCGCAGCTCACATGGCCTGGTAGGGATGGATGTGTCCGTCATCTAGACGCTTCAATGAATTAATTTGATTTGAATTATTTAGTTTGACTGTGCTAAGACCCTATACTGTACTTCTCCTGTAGAAAGATACTATACTGCACTTTTACTGTAAACAGATACTATTATGAAAATATACTATACTTCTACTGTGAAAAGACCTTATGCTTCTGTGAAAATACCCTATACTATACCTCTACTGTAAACAACATATTATACTTCTACTGTGCTAAGACCCTATACTTCTACAGTGAAAATATATTAGTACACAGGACAAAATGTTGCTTACTGTTTACTCATCAGATATCTCTATATTTCCCACAGAAACCTCTTCACTCTAATGGAGTCGAGCGACTCAGAGAAACCAGTCTACAGTATCCCTGGGGTGTCCGCGGCTATGATGCAGCTCATCATAGAGTACGCCTACACACGCTTTGTGCCGGTGACAGCAGAGAACGTGGAAGAGCTTCTGGTGGCTGCAGACCAGCTTCTCGTCACTGGCATAGTAGGAGCGTGCTCTGACTTCCTAGAAGGCCAGCTGTCTCTGGAAAACTGTGTCGGCATCTGGAGGTTTGCGGACATCTCCTGCTGCCCTGACCTGAAGCGCAAGGCCCATCTCTTCATCGTGTGCCACTTTGAGGAGATGCTGCGCGTCTCACAGGAGTTTGTGGAGCTGTCCCTGCAGCAACTGGTGGACATCATCGAGAGGGATGATCTAAACGTGAAGAACGAGGAGACGGTGTTCGAGGCCGTCCTCCGTTGGATTGACCACTCCCGTGAGGAGCGTAAAACACACATCCCTTTGCTGCTGTCCAAGGTAACTAATTGTATCACTGTATATCTGTATGTCATGTATGTCATACATGTCTTGATTAATTGAAAATGGGGGACCCTGATGTAAACAAGACGGAAGTCTTTTTCGGGTCTGCATCCTCTAGGGCTGAACTTCAAATATTTTTTTGGAATTCGAAGCTTCGGGGCCGAGATTCGATTTTAATTCGAAGCTTCGAAATTATAAAAAAAAATAATTGAAATATTTTTTTTTAAATATATATATTTTTTTGGGACGTGTACAGCACTTTGTTCAACTTTGTCAGTGCTGTAAAGTTTAAACCTTTTTAAATCTTAGACAAACGAAACACTTATGAAATATTTTAAGCCGTCATTTGAGGCTTTATAAAAGCAGCACAATGAACACAAATCTGTCAGTGCCGAGTCCGACCTCATCTTAAATAACATACAGCATTGCTTGTTGTAATTAACAAAGAGAGGCAGAGTTGATTTAGAAAAAAAAATTAAATAAAAACCAGATTATTTTTTTATTTTTTTAATAGTAGAATTTTATTTTCATATTCGAATCCCATGCCCATCGAACGAAGCTTCAACGCTTCAAAGTATTTAAGACAGCCCTAGCATCCTCATTACAATTGTTTGTATTGAGCCGTACTGTATTCTACCCATTCTGCAATCTGTTAATAAAGTTTTCAATCAATCCATCAATCAATACAGTGGTTCTCAAACATTTGGGTCCAAACTGTTCCCTAGAAACAGAATTCCAGTGAAACCATCTACAACCGCTGTCTAAGTTGTACCCGCCGTCTGCTTATCTCTTCCCAGGTTCGCATGGGCTTGATGAGGCCTGACTACTTCCTGAACAACGTCCAGAACAACCCTGTGGTGAGGGACAGCCACGACTGCAGGCCGCTCATCCTCAGCGTCCTGAACCCCCCTGGCTCCGACAGGCTCCCAAACCCCCTGACCCGCCCACGCCTGCCCCAGGAGGTCCTATTGGCCATCGGAGGCTGGAGTCACGGCAGTATTGTCATGGAGGCTTACGATATCCGAGCCGGTGGATGGATGGACGTGAGCGTTGAGGGGGAGAGTCCACGGGGCTTCCACGGCATCGCTTATCTCCACGGTCTGGTCTACTGTGTCGGCGGCCATGGCGGCCGCGGAGATCCTCTCAACAGTGTGAGCAGGTTCAACCCCGTCACTCGCAGCTGGCTGGAGGCGGCTCCCATGCACTCACACCGCTGTTACGTCAGCGTGGTCGCGTTGGACGGCTGTATCTACGCCATGGGAGGGTACAACAGAGACATGCTACTGAACACCGCCGAGCGCTACAAGCCTGAAACCAACCAGTGGACACTGATCTCACCCATGCTGGAGCGCAGGATTGGCGCCGGGGCAGCAGCCCTCCAGGGCAAGGTGGGTGGAACTGAGGAACACAGGGTGGTAGATGAACACAAGGAACGTTAGATCAGAAATCATGAATGTCTTTATTGCCAAGTAACCTTGCACAAACAAAAATGTGTCTGGGTCCTTTGGTGCATCAACATTAACACAGACAATTAAAGTAAAATGAAATAAAATGGAATATATAAACTAAATTAGAATATTCTTTCTTATTACAGGTTTACATCTGTGGTGGCTACAGGTGGGAGCGTCTGCTCACAGCTGAGTGCTACAGCCCAGACACCGACCAGTGGACTCTGATCGCCCCCATGAGCAGCAGGCGTTGCAGAGTGGGAGTGGCTGCGTACGGAGGACAAGTCTATGCGGTAGGTGCACACAGAGACAAATGCTTTATACTAGATATTTGTATAGATATGTATCATTTGACTTTCAATGCTTCTGTGATGCCCTCATTTCCCTAAGTGGATTAATAACGTGTCTGCCTGCCTGTCTACCTGCTTGCCTTAACCACATACTAAAACATTCCTCTCATGTGTCCTGTCCTCAGGTGGGAGGGTTTGACGGTGAACACCACCTGGTCGACCCACCTGGACGACCTGCTCTTCGTGGTCGGAGGCTGCAATGACTTCACCGCCCTCTCCAACGTGGAGCGCTACGACCAGAGCAGCAACAAGTGGACTGTAGCCAAGAACATGAAGATCCCGCGCAGTCGCCTAAGCTGCTGCATAATGCATGGCCTGCCTAACATTACAGTACGCTGCTCCCCGTGGAGGAGGAGGAGGAGGAGGAGGAGAGGGAGGAGAAGGAGGAGGAGGAGGAGGCAGCGGGGGGGGGATCATCTAAGAAACTTAAACATGTATTAGACCAAAATAAATCCTAAGAAATTAATAAATGACTATCAGCCAAAGGTGGTGACGTTTCTTTCTTCTAGTAATTCCGACAATATCTGTTTTTAGTTTGTGTAATGCACATAATATGAGTACTTACACCCCCAACCCAAGCAGATTGCAGATCACTCTCTCTATGTGGAGGCTACCATCTCTCCTCACTGAGAGATACTGGACACCTGACAAACACACACACATGCCATTGTTGTTTAATAATAACTCCCGTGTTTAATAAACACTTCTAGCCAGGACATATCTGGACATATAAGACATATATCATGTCTCTTTTTTTGTTGGCTGGGTTTTGCATGCGGATTAAGGGAGATGTCAATCTGTTGTCGACGGTGCAGTACATTTAGCTGTAAAAGCCCGATCAAGCTCAATAGCTTCTGTAACCAGCAACTCTGTACATGCCATTGTTGTTGTGGTGTTTTCACATGCAGGGTAAGGGAGAGGTGGGCTATCGTGTCATCGGTTCAGGAGAAGACGTGTATCGCTTGTAAAGATGGTGACACAATGGTGGGCGTCTTCAGAATTGCGCACTCTGGGAGCTGGTATCAGAAAGTAGCGTCTTCAGGCTGCCAGAACGCAGTTCAGTGTGGCTGAAAGGTGCAAACGATCTAATACTTTGCCTGATACGACCGAAATAGTTTTAGTCTGGACATGGCCTAAATCATCCTGAGCCGCTGAGTAGTTTCATGGCAACTTGGATTAGTTCAGTTTCGAATGGAGCCTTTATGGATATATAACTCCTGACTCATAATGTGAATATTCCTCAGCTAGTCAGTTAGTAAATTATATTGACCATATTGATCAAATTGTTTACACTGCCTGTGTTGTCTTTTACTACCTGTATACTGTTTTGTTTTACTACCTGTACCCCTCCCCCCCTCCCCCCATGCTGCTATGATGCCTGAATTTCCCCAAGGGGATCAATAAAGGAATATCTTATCTTATCTTATCTTATCTTATCTTATCATTATCTGGACAACGGCGATAGCTGGTGATGTACATAGAACCCATGGTGTACTCCATTCCGTTTTTTTTTTATTTTTATAATTCAACATGCATTGAAACTGCAATCGGATCCTTCAGATGAAGAAGCATAGGCTGCACAGCATAAAGTCTGTTAAACCCGGAGCCCCATTTTCTGAAAATCCGCCTAAAATACATACCTATAATGGAATATTGCTCCACTTCTACAAGGTCATTCGCATGTTCTTGGTATCTAGGGACATATATGGACCTCAGTGAATTATGTTCCCAGTGTCAGAAATATTGTGTCTATTACTAGGCTTGCTTAAATTGTGATGTAACTAAGGAGAATATGAATTATGATTTTTCTTTGCATCTTTGACAGTGAATAACACCATGCAAAGAATTACCAGACATGAAAAACTGCCAATGAGCTCGTGCAGTACCTTCTAGAGATCACCTGTACATCTAAGGAAATGAATAAAGGGAAGATGAATAAACAAGGTTTTGTAGATACAGTACTGAATTCTCCCATCCATACCAATGCTATTTGAAATATTATTATAGAATATAGAATAGCAGGCCTATAAATTACTTTATTATAGCCAATTCGCACATTTATGGTTTGGGCCAAATCTTATCTTTCAAATAACCAAGTTCAATTTGGATTTAGTATCACCAGGCGTGCATAAGAACAGATAATGAAATCTACTGTATGTACAGTAGGTTTCCTATTCTTGCCAGAGCTCCGCCATTTTGAAACAGATTTTTAATCGGATGGTTGCTAAATGCTCAAAATAGGGATGCGCTCCAATATATGCCAATAACGTTCAGTTTTGTGGTATATAATCCAGAGTAATAAGAAAAACAAAATATTAATCAGGAAGTCATTTGCTTGCCGAAAGCTAGAGGCCTTTGGGAAGTGTCGTTTTGAAAAATGCCAACGCTCATTGAAAGCTCTGGATGTCCTCTTCTCAAAATGACTACATTTTCCATCATTCAGCGTGGGCCGCTTATTCATAATGGCGGATCTCCGCAACCATAACACCCTAGCAACCACCCATAACACCCTAGCAACCACCTATAACACCCTAGCAACCGCCTAGAAACACCCTAGCAACCACTTATAACACCCTAGCAACCACCTAGAAACACCCTAGCAACCAGCTATAACACCCTAGCAACCACCTATAACAACCTAGCAACCACCTAGAAACACCCTAGCAACCAGCTATAACACTCGAGCAACCGCCTAGAAACACCCTAGCAACCAGCTATAACACCCTAGCAACCACCTATAACAACCTAGCAACCACCTAGAAACACCCTAGCAACCAGCTATAACACCCTAGCAACCACCTATAACAACCTAGCAACCACCTAGAAACACCCTAGCAACCAGCTATAAAACCCTAGCAACCGCCTAGAAACACCCTAGCAACCAGCTATAACACCCTAGCAACCACCTATAACAACCTAGCAACCACCTAGAAACACCCTAGCAACCGCCTAGAAACACCCTAGCAACCACCTAGAAACACCCTAGCAACCACTTATAACACCCTAGCAACCACCTAGAAACACCCTAGCAACCAGCTATAATACCCTAGCAACCACCTATAACAACCTAGCAACCACCTATAACACCTTAGCAACCACCTAGAAACACCCTAGCAACCACCTATAACACTCTAGCAACCACCTAGAAACACCCTAGCAACCACCTATAACACCCTAGCAACCACCTAGAAATACCCTAGCAACCACCTAGAACACCCTAGCAACCACCTAGAAACACCCTAGCAACCACCTATAACACCCTAGCAACCACCTAGAAATACCCTAGCAACCACCTAGAACACCCTAGCAACCACCTCAGCAACGAATGTGCACATTTTTAGTTATTATGTTTGTTTTTACTACTTTTTTTATCGAAGCATCACTGGCGGGGACGTCATACGACCGCCAGTCACTTATTGACCTAAACTCCGGACTCAAAGAGGAGTTTAGAGACACTTTATCATGCCAAGAATGGCCAACGGAGATCAGACGAGACAAAGACAACGCGGGAGACAAAGACGGCCGCAAGACAAAGAAGAAACACAGGGGGAAGAGGAGCGGGATCAGATTAAGATTAAGAAGATCTGCTTACCGTCCGGCTATTCCATCTATCTTCCTGGTGAATGCTCGTTCGCTAGAGAGTAAGATGGATGATTTACGAGCGCGGGTCCGATTCCAGCGAGAGATGAAGGAATGCAATATCCTGTGCTTCACGGAGACCTGGCTGAAAACAGTGACTCCCGATCACAGCATCTCTCCCTCCAACTCCTTCACCATCTTCAGAGCGTACCGTACAGAAGCCTCCGGGAAGAGCATCGGCGGGGGTCTATGCCTTATGACCAACAACGGCTGGACTAGCCCCGGGGAGGTGAAGATACTCTCCCGTTCATGCTCTCCCGACATGGAACACCTCACGATCCAATGTCGCCCGTTCCATCTTCCGCGCGAATTCACTGCAGTGATCATGACTGCAGTGTACATCCCCCCCCAGGCGAACGTCGGCAGGGCGCTAGGGGAACTACACCAACATCTGAACACACACCAGATCAAGCATCCAGGCGGGGCCATGATCATAGCCGGGGATTTCAATCAGGCGAATCTGAAGAAAGTCATGCCGTCTTTCTTCCAGCACATCCTCTGCTCCACAAGGGGAGGAAATACACTCGACCACTGCTACACCCCGTTCAGAGCCGGATACAAGGCTGTACCGGCTCCACCATTAGCGGGAGCAACAAACACGTCGGATCACGCCACCATCTTGCTGGTCCCAGCATATAAACAAAGATCACGTGACGCCGTCGTGTCACGTGAGGTAAAAAAATGGGACGACCAATCAGAGGCCACGCTTCAGGATGCACTAGACGCCGCCGACTGGGGAATGTTCAGGAGGAGTAACAGTGACGTCAGCGATTACACAGACGCTGTGGTGTCATTCATAACAACACTGGCTGATAGTATCGTCCCCACAAAAAAGGCGAGGGTGTTCCCAAACCAGAAACCATGGGTGGGACAGTACCATCAGAGCAGCCCTAAACTCTCGCACCACTGCTTATAACCGGGGCAGAGAGTCAGGAAACATGGAAGAGTACAAGACAACAGTCTACACTCTGCGCAAGGCTGTCAAACTTGCTAAGAGGACGTATGCCGACAAGATGGAGGCACAAATGGCACAGAATGACACAAGAGGCTTATGGCAGGGACTGAGGGCTATAACTGACTACAAAGTCAGCGCCCCCTCAATGGGGAGCGACGACGCCTCCCTTGCGGACCAGCTCAACACCTTCTACGCGCGGTTTGGTGCAAATAGTGGCACTGCTAGCCCAACGGCTAGTGACGTCACTGGTGCGCCGGCTGTTGTGGAGGGGGGGGGGGGGCATCCGCGGGGGGGCGGGGACACTCTCTCATTGACGGTACACAGTGTGAGAAGAGCATTTATGCAGGTGAACACCAGGAAGGCTGCTGGCCCAGATGGTATAACAGGACGCATACTTAAGTCCTGTGCCAACCAGCTTGCCCCGGTGTTCACCGCCATATTTAATCAATCCCTGGCGGAGTCAGTGGTCCCTGCCTGCTTCAAGATGTCTACCATCATCCCTGTACCGAAGAAACCCTCCCCAACATGTCCAAATGACTACAGACCGGTGGCACTCACCTCTGTGGTCATGAAATGTTTTGAGAGGCTGGTCAAGGACCACATTTGTGCCTCCCTCCCCAGTGATATGGACCCTATGAAATTTGCATACAGGACAAACAGGTCCACTGACGACGCGGTCTCCCAGGTACTGCACAGCACCCTCTCCCACCTTGACCGTCAGAAGGGGGGCTATGTGAGACTGTTGTTCATTGACTACAGCTCAGCGTTCAACACCATAGTCCCCACCAGACTGGTGGACAAGCTGATCGAGCTGGGTCTGAGCTCCGCCCTGAGCGCCTGGGTACTGGACTTTCTGAGTGAAAGACCCCAGGCGGTCAGGGTGGGGGGTCAGACCTCCAACACCATCACCCTGAGCATCGGGTCCCCCCAGGGCTGTGTTCTAAGCCCCCTGCTGTACTCACTCTACACACACGACTGTGTGGCCAAGTTCAGCTCCAACTCCATAGTGAAGTTCGCAGACAACACGATGGTGGTGGGGCTGATCTCGGACAACGATGAGAAGGCCTACCGGGAGGAGGTTGAGGTACTGGAACGCTGGTGCCAGGACAACAGCCTGCTCCTGAACATTGGTAAAACCAAGGAGCTGATCGTGGATTATAGGAGAGGACAGCAGGAGACACACACACCACTGATGATTAACGGGGCTACCGTGGACAGGGTGAGCAGCTTTAAGTACCTGGGGGTCCACATCTCAGAGGATCTGACATGGTCAACACACATAGACACAGTAGTAAAGAAGGCGAAACAGCGCCTCTACCACCTGAGACAGTTAATGAGTTCAGAGTATCGGGGAAGATACTCCAGTCCTTCTACTCAGGAGCTGTAGAGAGCATCTTGACCGGAAACATCACTGCCTGGTATGGAAACAGCACGGCACAAGACAAGAAGGCCCTACAGAGAGTGGTGCGCTCAGCCGAGCGTACCACGGGTATTGCACTACCTCCCCTGCAGGTTCTATACAACAAGAGGTGCAAATCCAGAGCCTGCAGGATAATGAAAGACCCTCACCACCCCAATAACAGCCTGTTCCAGCTGCTGAGGTCAGGCAGACGCCTGCGAACCCCAGCTACTAGGACAGAGCGGCTTAGGCTCAGCTTCTTCCCCCAGGCCATCAGAGCCCTGAACAATGAACATTGAGTGCCACAGAACACTGAATTACCCACACACAAGCACACATGAACACACACACGACACGCACGCTGTGCACGCTCACACACTAGCAGCCACTTAACACTTTAACATGAGCGGGCACACACTCATGCCTCACACACGCACACTTATGGCCAAAAGGAAAGGCCACTTTAAATTAGAATAACAGGAACAGTGTATTGCACTACCAAAGCTACCTAGCATGTCCTATATGCTCTGTAAATAACTATGTACAGATACCGAGATGTCACACCATGTTACCTGTTACCTGTTTATTGCACAATGTTTTTTTTTTATTGGATTCTATTATATGTTGTACCACTGTATTGCACATCGTTGCGGGCAAAACCACCCGCATTTCATTGTATACTTGTATGCCGTGACAATTAAAACTCTTGACTTGACTTTAGCAACCACCTATAACACCCTAGCAACTACCTAGAAACACCCTAGCAACCAGCTATAACACCCTAGCAACCACCTATAACATTTACATTTAGTCATTTAGCTGACGCTTTTATCCAAAGCGACTTACAAGTTCTGTACGACAAGTCATCAGGAAGGGTACAACTCTATCAGCTGAGTAACAATGTTCATCAAAGTGTTGCATGTTACAGTGTAGGTTAGTTTATTAGGACAGGTGCATGACAGTAAGGTTAGTTAGGGTTATTTTTATTTTTATTATTATTTCAGATAATGGTTGAAGAAGTGAGTCTTTAGTCGACGGCGACAGATTGGACGGGTTTCGGCTGTCCTAACTGGGGTGGGTAGTTCATTCCACCATTGTGGGGCAAGGACTGAGAATAGGCGGCTTCTCCTTGATGACCCTCCCGGAGCTCCGATAGGAGTAGGTCTGAGGCGGCCAGAAGATGCAGAGCGGAGGGGTCTTGAGGGTGTGTAGTTGGAGACCATTGACCGGAGCAACCGCCTATAAACACCCTAGCAACCACCTATAACACCCTAGCAACCACCTAGAAACACCCTAGCAACCACCTATAACACCCTAGCAACCACCTAGAAACACCCTAGCAACCAGCTATAATACCCTAGCAACCACCTCTTTTGTATCTTTTGAACCTTTTGTCATAGAGACAATACAGACCCTCTCCCGTTGGCCGGCGGTGCACAGGCGTCACCCACACTTTCACAATTTCCCCCGCGCTGTCGGTAGACCAGCTAGCAGTGTTCTGGATGAGAGGCTTGGTGGTGGTGGTCTGTAGACCAGCTAGCAGTGTTCTGGATGAGAGGCTTGGTGGTGGTGGTCTGTAGACCAGCTAGCTGTGCATTGCAGTAGGGCTGGCCCCGACTAAGGATTTGGATAGTCGACTTTGATTGGCCGAAATTAGCCGATAGTCGACTATTCGACTATGACATTTTAATTTTAATTATACTTTTTATTTTTTTATCATTCCATTTGGGCTGTGGGGGTGCTTAATGTCTGAAGGAGTCGACGGAAGGCTTCTTGTCCTCTGCAAAAGCATGCAATTGGTCCACTGATGGATACATCTTGATGTTTGTCTAGTGTGTTCATTAGACGGGTGAAATCCTCTTTCAGTGCCTCTGTGCCTGTTTTCTTAGGCAGTTAGCCTCTGGTATGTGCGCCATTAGCGTTAGCCACACTTCTAGGCCTATTTTCTTTTGGAAAGAATGATAAAAAAAATTTAAATAAAAAAAAATATATAATAAATAAAAATAAATGAAGAATTATTAATTTGTTTGCATTCGACTAAGAGGTTGGCAGTCGACTACCGCTCCTTTCGATCGATTAGTCGACTATTCGACTAATAGGGGTCAGCCCTACAGTAGTTATATACTGTATCTACTGTAGTAACTGATGATGATGATCGATCAATCAATCAATCAATTTCTTTAATGACCACCCAGCCAGGCTGGTGGAATTTGGTTTCAGTGCATAGCATAGCAGTTCCAACATAAAACATAGAACATATAACATCACTTACAGCGTACATAAAAGAAAACACAATTACATAGATTACAGTTCAGAGTTGTCCATGTCAGCAGAGGTAAGGGGGGTTGCGGGGGGTACTACAGGGAGGGGGGGGGGGGTACTACAGGGAGTTCAGTGTCCGTATGGCAGTGGGGAAAAAGCTGTTTTTGAACCGGGATGTTTTGGTGGTCAGGGATCTGTAGCGCCTCCCGGAGGGCAGCAGCTGGAAGATGTGGTGTGCTGGGTGAGTGGGGTCAGAGATAATTTTCCTGGCTCTCCTGATTGTGATTTGGCGGTGGAGTGATTCGAGAGAAGGGAGGGGGGTGCAGATTATTTTTGAGGATTTATTGATGATTCTTTGTAGTTTGTTTTTTGAGTGAGTGTCCAGATTGCTGTACCAAACAGTTATGGAGAAGGTGAGGATGCTTTGTATGATGGCCTGGTAGAAACGGAGCAGGAGATGTTTATTGACTCTGTATTTCTTGAGTTGGCGGAGGAAGAAGAGTCTTTGATTTGCTTTTTGATGATGATGATGATGATGATGATGATGATGATGATTATGATGGTGATGATGATCACTGTGATGTTTCTCTCTCAGGCATTGAAATCAAGTTCAAGAACATGTTGTATCCAGTCATCCTGGCTCCTGCATACATCCCTGAGCTCCACACTGTGCAGCGCACTGATGAAGGTAGGTACCACACACACACACACACACACACACACACACACACACACACACACACACACACACACACACACACACTGCACGCACGCGCGCGCAC
Source organism: Notolepis coatsorum (assembly GCF_963971535.1). Classification (NCBI taxonomy): domain Eukaryota; kingdom Metazoa; phylum Chordata; class Actinopteri; order Aulopiformes; family Paralepididae; genus Notolepis; species Notolepis coatsorum. Next base: position 274,531 of record NW_028169717.1, on the reverse strand, counting down.
ACACAACACAGAGTGTGAGAGTGTGTGAGAGTGTTTGTGTCAAAGTCAAAGTCAAAGTTATGTGTATTGTAATTTTCCATTGACATGGAAGCCACGAGATGCAGTACTCAGGTCTCAGTTATAGCCATTTGAACTATAGATTATATACTAAATAAATAAATACTAGGGCTGTGAAAGTTAATGCTTTCATTTGAGATTAATTTAAATTATTTAAAGCATTAAAATAAATTAATCTAGATTAATCTATGGAGTGAAAAATCTTCAACGTTCTGAACTTTCAGCAGTATATTTGCTTGTTCTTCTTTTCCATCGACTCGTGCACCTTTTTGAAAATCATCTGACATGAAGATGGAACACATTTTTGTTGGTAATATGATTTATATCACTGGTAGTTCATACAAGACATTATCGTCCTCTAAGCCAGTCTGCACTTTAACATAGGCCTGGTCTTTAAAGCTGAGTCAATGTTGATGGTTTTGTTGAACATTTGTATTTCACAGGAGAGAAACTGTATTCAAAGAAAGCTATTAAAATAGTCTTTGAATCTAAATATACTTTCTTTGTGTTGATTTTACATTAATTCCATGATTTTACTCAAGTAAATATCTGTTACAAGCTTCGGTCTTAAGTAGAAAAATGCTATTTTTTAATCTAGATTAATCTAGATTAATTACAGAAAATTGTGAGATTAATTAGTTAATTATTTTGAATCTATTGACAGCACTAATAAATACTGATCCTCATGACAGACATACAAACTGATTCGATAAAAATCCAGTAGAAACTAATCATTCAAAAAATTTATGTGTGTGTGTCTGTGTGTGTGTGTCTGTGTGTGTGTGTCTCTGTGTGTGTGTGTCTCTGTGTGTGTGTGTGTGTGTGTGTGTGTGTGTGTGTGTCTGTGTGTGTGTGTCTCTGTGTGTGTGTGTGTGTGTGTGTGTGTGTCTCTGTGTGTGTGTGTCTCTGTGTGTGTCTGTGTGTGTGTGTCTCTGTGTGTGTGTGTCTCTGTGTGTGTGTGTCTCTGTGTGTGTGTCTGTCTCTCTCTGCAGGCATGGTGTTTGGAGCGTGCGTCTCCCTGACACAGCTAGGGGGCGCTCTGAGGGGGGCGGTGGCTGAGCAGCCCCCCTCCCAGACGGAGGTCTTCAGGGCCGTGTTGGAGCAGCTGCGCTGGTTCGCTGGACTGCAGATACGCAACGTAGCAGTGTGTACACACACACACACACACACACACACACACACACACACACACACACACACACACACACACACACACACACACACAACACACACACACACACAACACACAACACACAACACACACAACACACACACACACACACACACACTATCTAGGGACATCTATCTATGGACCTCAGGGAATGTATTCCCAGTGTCAGAAATATTGTGTATATTACTAGGCTTGCAAAAATTGTGATGAAACAAAGGAGAATATGAATTATGATTTTTCTTTACATCTTTGACAGTGAATAACACCATGCTAATAATGACCAAACATTAAAAACTGCCACTGATCTCGTTCAGTACCTTCTTGAGATCATGTGTACAGAAAATCTAAGGAAATGAATAAAGGGAAGATGATTAAACAGAAAGTTCTGTAGATACAGTACTGAATTCTCCCATCCGGACCAATGCAATTTGAAATATTATTATAGAATATAGAATAGCAGAGGCGGCCGGGAAGCGCAGCGGACTAAGCGTCTGCCTACCACCACAGAGACAGTAGAATCGAATCCAGCTGCCGCGGTACCTCCGGCTTGGTCGGTCGTCCCTACTGACACAATTGGCAGAGTCAGCGGGTGGGAAGCCAGTGGGTGGTATCCTGGTCGTTGTAAACAGCGACTCCTACAGGTCGGTCAGGGCGCCTGCACAGCGAGAAAGGGATCGGGGTGAGGTAGTGTGATCCTCCCATGCATTACACTCACCCAATGAGAGTCCTCGCTGCCAGGTGAAAAGAAGCGGCTGGCTGACTCCGCATGTATCTGTATGTGATAGTCTTCAACCCTCCCTAGACCGGCATGTGGGGGGCAAATGCGCGCAACAACCAGGAAGGGAGGGAAGGGAATTAACATAACGACTAAAATTGGGATGGGATAAAAAATACAGAAAAAGGGGGAGAAAAGGATAAAAAAAATATATATAGAATAGCAGGCTTATAAATTACCTTATTATAGCCAATTCGCACATTTATATATATATATATATATATATATATATATATATATATATATATATATATATATACATATTATCTTTCAAATGCCCGAGTTCAATTTTGATTTAGTATCACCAGGCATGCATAGGAACAGATAGTGAAATCTACTGTAATCTACTGTACTTTTTTATTTTCACCACAGTGCAACCATTTTGAAACTAATTTCAGATCTAATTGTTGCTACATGCTAACAATAGGGAAGAGAAACTAACTACATTTCAATATTTGTCATAAATGTTACCTTTTGTGGTAGAATTATAGCAGTTATTTAAATAATTCATAAAGTACTATGAACCTTGAACCTAGGGCTGGGCGATATGACCAAAAACGTTATCGCGATAAAATTATAAAATTATTTTCATATAATTCGATATCGATAATTATCGTCGATATAATGTCTGTCAAGTTTAATTAACATCTTATGCTGCTGCGAATGTCTCGAGTCGAGTTGATGTCGTCATCAGTCCGCGCACGTTAGCAGTTAGCCGACAAGCGGAGTATCTCATGAGACAATGTAATAAATATGACACTAAAATACTCTCTTCCGCCACAATATATTGAAACGACGTCCACTGTATACTCCACACTACTATAAACGTGGCCTCAGAATTCACGCCACACACATACTCGGCACGTAAATATATAAAACATCGCCGTGCAAGCTAGTTATCCTAGCCAGCCTGTTGTTTCTAAGCGGTGTATTCCATGACAATGTGCTAAATATGACACTAAAATACTCTCTTCCGCCACAATATATTGAAACGACGTCCACTGTATATCCCACACTACTATAAACGTGGCCTCAGAATTCACGCCACACACATACTCGGAACGTAAATATATAAAACATCGCTGTGCAAGCTAATTAGCCTAGCAAGCCTTGTTGTTGAGTGAGTCCTACCTCTGGGTCTCTTTCCGGGTCTCCTTCGCTCTCGGCCATCTCCTTCACTGATTGGTTGTTAGTGCATGCTCATATCCTAGCTTGGAAAATCGATATATCGAAACTTTGCATGTTTATTTCAAGGAAATAATTTATCGCGATAGTTATCGTTATCGTTTTATCGCCCAGCCCAACTTGAACCCAATAGAATCTTCCAGGAAGTGTAGTTTTAAAAAAATTCAACGCAGAACCAGACCTGTGGAAGTCCGCTACGAAATGGCAGCCAAAAAAACTACAATTCTCATTCCCCCGGTTTTACAAAATGGTCGCCTCTCGCGGATTATACAGACATTCCACAGAGGAAAATCGATCTATATAACACTTTAACCTATTCCTAAACTAACGTATTGATGATAATATACATTCTAAATGCTGTTGTGACATGTTCATGATGTTTATACTTGAATACGTTTGAAATAAAAATCCCTAGTTTTATAGAACAGTCTCGAAATATTGATTTATGACCATTATGTCCTTTGCGGTCCGCCGACAGACCACACGGGTGGAAGAGGTTAAAGCCAGCACCTCCTAGTGGCAGATATGTGTCACAACATCAGTGTTGACGTTCTTATGAGTTGTAATCAGCCGTCACTGTGTGCGTGTGTCTGTGTGTGTGTGTGTGTTGTGTGTGTTGTGTGTGTGTGTGTGTGTGTGTGTGTGTGTGTGTGTGTGTCTGTCTGTGTGTGTCTGTGTGTGTGTGTCTGTGTCTGTGTGTGTGTCTGTGTGTGTTGTGTGTGTGTCTGTGTGTGTGTTGTGTGTGTTGTGTGTGTGTGTCTGTCTGTCTGTCTGTGTGTGTGTGTCTGTGTGTGTTGTGTGTGTGTCTGTGTCTGTGTCTGTGTGTGTGTTGTGTGTGTGTCTGTGTCTGTGTGTGTGTGTGTGTGTGTGTGTGTGTGTGTGTGTGTGTGTCTGTGTGTGTGTGTGTGTGTGTGTGTGTGTGTGTCTGTGTGTCTGTGTGTGTGTGTGTGTGTGTGTGTGTGTGTGTGTGTCTCAGGCCCTCGGTGGGAACATCATGACAGCCAGCCCCATCTCAGACCTCAACCCCGTGTTCATGGCTGCTGGCTGCAGGCTGACACTGCTGTCTACAGGTGAGGGAGGGGGGAGGGGGGGAGGAGGGAGGGAGGGAGGAGGGAGGGAGGGAGGGAGGGAGGGAGGGAGGGAGGGGGGGAAGGGAGGGAGGGAGGGAGGGAGGGGGGGAGGGGGGGGAAGGGGGGAAGGGAGGGAGGGAGGGAGGGAGGGAGGGAGACAGACAGACAGACAGACAGACAGACAGACAGACAGACAGACAGACAGACAGACAGACAGACAGACAGACAGACAGACAGACAGACAGACATTCTAGGAATTAGTTTCCTAGAAGGTCTAGTGGGGTCAAGGGTCAAAGTTCACAGATAGAGAAAATGGGGGAAATACCTATAATACATAATACACTGACTCAGGTCTGAACGTCCCCTTCAAGCACAACATCTGTAAACATCTGTAGCAGCTGCATTCAGACTGTTTAAAAACATCTGTAGCAGCTGCATTCAGACTGTTTAAAAACATCTGTAACAGCTGCATTCAGACTGTTTAAAAACATCTGTAACAGCTGCATTCAGACTGTTTAAAAACATCTGTAGCAGCTGCATTCAGACTGTTTAAAAACATCTGTAACCGCTGCATTCAGACTGTTTAAAAACATCTGTAACAGCTGCATTCAGACTGTTTAAAAACATCTGTAACCGCTGCATTCAGACTGTTTAAAAACATCTGTAACAGCTGCATTCAGACTGTTTAAAAACATCTGTAGCAGCTGCATTCAGACTGTTTAAAAACATCTGTAGCAGCTGCATTCAGACTGTTTAAAAACATCTGTAACCGCTGCATTCAGACTGTTTAAAAACATCTGTAGCAGCTGCATTCAGACTGTTTAAAAACATCTGTAACAGCTGCATTCAGACTGTTTAAAAACATCTGTAACAGCTGCATTCAGACTGTTTAAAAACATCTGTAGCAGCTGCATTCAGACTGTTTAAAAACATCTGTAGCAGCTGCATTCAGACTGTTTAAAAACATCTGTAGCAGCTGCATTCAGACTTTTTAAAAACATCTGTAGCAGCTGCATTCAGACTGTTTAAAAACATCTGTAACCACTGCATTCAGACTGTTTAAAAACATCTGTAACAGCTGCATTCAGACTGTTTAAAAACATCTGTAGCAGCTGCATTCAGACTGTTTAAAAACATCTGTAACAGCTGCATTCAGACTGTTTAAAAACATCTGTAGCAGCTGCATTCAGACTGTTTAAAAACATCTGTTTTTTTTTACCCTGAGATGACGTGTTTGTCCGTCCGTCCGTCTGTCTGTCCGTCTGTCTGTCTGTCTGTCTGTCTGTCTGTCTGTCTGTCTGTCTGTCTGTCTGTCTGTCTGTCTGTCTGTCTGTCTGTCTGTCTGTCTCTCCAGGCGGTGCTCGTGTGGTAAAGATGGACGACAGCTTCTTCCCTGGTTACAGGAAGACGGTCCTGAAGGCTGACGAGATCCTGCTCTCCGTAGAGATTCCTTACAGCAGAAAGGTGGGAGATCCCGTAGAGATTCCTTACAGCAGAAAGGTGGGAGATCCCATAGAGATTCCTTACAGCAGAAAGGTGGGAGATCCTGTAGATTCCTTACAGCAGAAAGGTGGGAGATCCTGTAGATTCCTTACAGCAGAAAGGTGGGAGATCCCGTAGAGATTCCTTACAGTAGAAAGGTGGGAGATCCTGTAGATTCCTTACAGTAGAAAGGTGGGAGATCCTGTAGATTCCTTACAGTAGAAAGGTGGGAGATCCTGTAGATTCCTTACAGTAGAAAGGTGGGAGATCCCGTAGAGATTCCTTACAGTAGAAAGGTGGGAGATCCTGTAGATTCCTTACAGTAGAAAGGTGGGAGATCCTGTAGATTCCTTACAGTAGAAAGGTGGGAGATCCCGTAGAGATTCCTTACAGTAGAAAGGTGGGAGATCCTGTAGATTCCTTACAGTAGAAAGGTGGGAGATCCTGTAGATTCCTTACAGTAGAAAGGTGGGAGATCCCGTAGAGATTCCTTACAGTAGAAAGGTGGGAGATCCTGTAGATTCCTTACAGTAGAAAGGTGGGAGATCCTGTAGATTCCTTACAGTAGAAAGGTGGGAGAGGAGGGCAATGTGACTCAAGTCAAGTTTATTCCTATAGTCCAGTATCACAGCTTACCAGGCTCACAGTGGAACAACCCATCCTGACCGTAACCTCTTAACCTGTTCCACACAATGTGAAAATCCGCATAAAATATATACCTAGATAAATGGAATATTGCTCCACTTCTACAAGGGCTATTTGCATATTCTTGGTATCTAGGGACATCTATTATAGTGGCTATTTACAAACAATTTCGTATTTCTTATTTGCCACTTCCACTCCGGGGATAGCTTTAGTCTACGCGCACATAACAAAGATTCTGATCCATCCGTTTGGCTGTCACAATGAATCAATCATTTATTTCCAAGCTGCAGAACAAACAAAACTCGTATATCTAATACATGCGGTAAATGCGTGCGGTGCGTGCAGTGCGTGCGGTACAAAAACTGTTTGCCTTCCCGGTCCACGTCTCCCACGCAAGCCACCACCCCTTATCAAGGTAAACCACACAGGTGGATAGCTCAGGTAGGTATCTTTAAAGGGAAAGTGCACATAGTTTCAAATCATAAGAATAGTTACAATAACATAATCAGTGTAAATAATATCATGACTTGTCAATCAAATTATCAGTTTTCGTTTTCATATTTCGTAATCCATAAAGCATTTTCATAATTCAAATAATTGCATGATACAAACACAAAGATTAAATAACTCAAGAATGGCTCCTACATCTATGGACATCAGGGAATGTATTTACAGTGTCAGAAATATTGTGTCTATTACTAGGCTTGCTTAAATTGTGATGAAACAAAGGAGAATATGAATTATGATTTTTCTTTGCATCTTTGACAGTGAATAACACCATGATAATAATGACCAAACTTAAAAAACTGCCACTGATCTCGTTCACTACCCTCTTGAGATCATGTGTACAAAAAATCTAAGGAAATTAATAAAGGGAAGATGATAAAACCGAAGGTTCTGTAGATACAGTACTGAATTCTCCCATCCGGACCAATGCAATTTGAAATATTATTATAGAATATAGAATAGATGCTTATACATTACCCTATTATAGCCAATTCGCACATTTATATTATGTATACATATATTATCTTTAAAATGCTCGAGTTCAATTTGGATTTAGTATCACCAGGCGTGCATACGAACAGATAATGATATCTACTGTAATTTACTGTACCTTTTTATTTTCCCCACAGTGCAACCGTTTTGAAACTAATTTCAGATATAATTGTTCCTACATGCTAACAATAGGGAGGAGAAACTAACTGCGTTTCAATATTTGTCAAAAACGTTACCTTTTGTGGCTTATTATCGCAAATCATAACAGTTATTGATATGATTCATTCAGAACGCTGAACTTTGAACCACCATAGTGTAGACACCTGAATATGTCTAACAATAATTCAATCTTTCCATTGATTTTTATTTTATTAAATTTTTTCTTCTCATCACCCTATATTTTTTAAATATAATTTAACTTACATTGTTCTTTTCCAATGTTCTTCACATTAAGGTGTCAATATTACTATATATTTTTTAAATATATTGTAACTTACATTATTCTTTTCCAATGTTCTTCACATTAAGTGTCAATACTGATCTACAATCTTTTCCTTTTTTTTTTTTTCCCTCACACGTTGGTGGAGGGTTCAAAGGAATATGTCGATAAAGGTTTATTCTCTTTTTATTTTATTTTTTATTTTTATCTTTAGGTTATTTATCACAATACTTCATTACAGTAAGGGAAGGTGCAAGACCAAAAGCGACATTCTATTGCAATAGAATGGAAATGTTAGATCCTATGGCAATGAGCATAGGAAAATTAGGATTACAATGCTCAGGTTGGGCAATCCGGTGGACCATGGGAGAAAGTCAATCGCGGAGGATGTGTTCTTGGAACACAGGCATGTTCGACTTTCTGGGAGAGGGGAAAATAGGGGATTTTTATTTGTATATATATATGTTTTTAAGCTCAGCTCTCAACGGGACCTCATTAATTGGATGTGCATCTATTGTAGCTTCATACTCCAGAAACATTACCAAAAACTACACGAAAACATGCATAGACTATGGCTAGTTTGAATATAATGGTATGGAACACCGGTGGGATAAACAAACAACACAAGCGCAAAAGCGTGCTTACACTGATGAAAAAAGAACATGTGGACGTGGCACTATTAAGCGAAACGCACATTTTAGAGGGAGACATAAATACGTTAGCGGATAACATATACCATAATATTGGTCACTCTTCTTTTGCTACGAGAACTAGAGGGGTAGCCATAGTCGTCAGACGCAAATTAAATATCGAATTGAAAGGGGTATGGTCGGATGCTGAGGGGCGCATAACTATAGCTAGGATTATACACAATAACAGGAAAATTGCATTGGCAGCGGTATATGCCCCGAATTTGTACGAAGTGGGTTTCTTCACTTCACTAACAGGAGAAATGTTAAACCATCCCGAGTACTCATACATAATAGGTGCGGATTTTAATGCCATTTGGAACCCAAGGATGGACAAAACTTACCGTTCCTTCTCCAGCGAACAAAAGAATTCATCTAAAGCATTAAAAGATTGGTCGAAATCAACAGGAGTAACTGATTTATGGCGTTCACTTAACCCCATGACCCGTAAGTACTCCTGTCGTTCGGCGAGACACAACACACTATCCAGAATTGATTACGTCTTTGCATCCCCGAGAATATTTGATAAATACGAAGTGGAAATGACACCCAATGCGCTATCAGATCACTGCTACTTAATCCTGAAAGCAACATTTGGTACATTATCTACCCGGGCCCCAAGATGGCGTTTTAATTCGATGCTGCTTAACAACAAGGAATTCATTACACAAATTAAAGAAGCTCTCACAGTATTCCTACAAGTTAATGCTAACTCGGTGCAAGATCCAAGAATATTATGGATGTCGGTAAAGAGTATGATCAAGGATTTCTCGGATAGATTTACCTCCATATTGCGCAAAAATCAAAACACAAAACTGTCTGAAATGGAAACGCTTTACTCAACGCTTTTTAATTCTTTAAAATACAACAACTCTACTAGACTAGATAACCAAGTTAACATTCTAAAGACCGAGATCAAAGCAATGTACAGACAAAAATCGGAATTGCAAATACGCAGCACTAGACAACAGCAGTACTTCCAAGGTTCTAAACCTAGTCACCTATTAGCCATGCGACTAAGAATTAATGCAAAATTTGCAGATATAACTGCCATTAGGAAACAACAAGCTCTAGTAACAGAACCCAAAATAATAAACGATACATTCAAAGAATTCTACTCCGATTTATATAACTCAGAAACGACCTTTGATCAAGACAAATTAGACACATATCTTAATCAAATTACTCTCCCTAAACTTACAGATGAAGACGCTAAACAGTTAGAAGTACCGATCACATTAGAAGAACTCAAGAAGGCCATATCCGGAATGAAAAACGGCAAAGCTCCGGGAATATACGGTATCCCATCAGAAATGTACATTTCTTGCTGGGACATATTTGGACCCTTATTACTAAATATGATCTTATACTCAGTCAAAGAGGGAAGCTTCATCGAACACCAAAATACCGCACTCATTTCAGTTCTTCACAAAAAAGACAAAGACCCCACTGAATGCGGTAGTTACCGTCCTTTAAGCCTCCTCGGAACCGATGTCAAACTGTACTCTAAGATATTAGCCATCAGATTGCAAAAGCATATGACGTCTTTAGTTCATACGGACCAAACAGGCTTCATAAAAGGTCGCCTGATCAATGATAACATAAGGCGAATACTGCACGTACTAGATACAGACAAAGAGGACATCACACCTAAGGCGATACTATCCCTGGATGCTATGAAAGCATTTGACAGGTTGGAATGGTCGTTTCTATGGGCAGTATTGGAAAGGATGGGGTTAGGAAAAGGTTTCATTGATATGATTAAAGTACTATACAAGGACCCATCGGCCATGATTACAACAGGCACAATCATCTCCAAAATCTTTCCGGTATCACGCTCTGCCAGACAGGGTTGCCCTCTTAGTCCCGGACTATTCAATTTATCATTAGAGCCTTTAGCACAATATATAAGACAATCCCAATCCATAGAACCAATCGTAATCAAGGGCACACAACAAAAAATTAGTTTATATGCGGACGACGTAATATTGTTCATGCAAAACCCCAACACCACATTGCCTCATCTGCTCAAGTTGATTGAGAACTTTGGTGATTTATCGGGATTTAAGATAAATTGGCCGAAGTCGGCTTTCCTTCCACTTAACACCCCTGCAAAAAAAGATATAACCCTCCCAGGTGCGATACCGATGGTAAAACATTTCAGATGCTTGGGAGTGGAAATATTCCCCACCATAAGACAAACGGTGAAGCACAATTACACAAAAATACAGAACAAAATCAAGGACGACCTGGACAGGTGGGCAAAACTTAAAAACTCAGTACAGGCAAGGGTATCAATAGTTAAGATGGATGTATTACCAAGAATCAATTTCTTCAGCTCAATGCTTCCGTTACCTCCTCCAGAGGGCTACTGGAAAAGATTACAAACCTCCACATACAAATTTATTTGGAATAACAAACCACCTCGCATAAAAAGATCCACCGCACAGAGAAGTAAAGCAGACGGTGGCATGGCAGTCCCAGATTTTTTACAATATTTTAATGCCTTCACATTAAGACCATTGAAGAAGATATGGTTTGACCCCGAGGCTTTGGTATCTTGGAGAAAATTAGAAGAAAACATAGTAGCCCCACAGAGATTGAAAGACATAGCATACACTAAACTTTCAATCAAGCATTGTGAGCGAGAATTTGGCCCAATAATAACCCATGCAATCAGGACATGGCGGGAAACTCAAAGGAAATGTCCTAACAATCAAGTATGGCATAATCACACTCCCATATTCAATAACAATGCTCTCTTAATGGGAAAACGACCTATAAGATTCCCTGTATGGGAAGAAAGAGGCATACACTCATTAGGGGATATTTTTAATAACAAGGGCCTCTGTAGTTATGTCGAAATATGCATAAAGTTTAACCTCACCGAGTCCACATGGCTTTTTTACATACAGTTACGACTTTGTATGAGATCTCACGGTGTTCCATTACACATACCAATTGAACACCACAGATACCACAAATTTTTCTATGACAGAGATACATTGGGAGGTTTTGTATCAGGTTTTTATTCACAATTACTAACGTCCTCGTACGAAACCCTTCAACTAGACAATGTCTGGAGGAGGGATATACCAGACCTGGAAAATGACTTTGATTGGCAAGGAGCCTGGGCAAATGTCCGACTTACATCAAGGAACCCGGATCATCAACAAATCAATCTGAACTATATTCACAGGACATACTTGACTCCTATAAGGCTGTGCAAAATGGGGCTTATACAAGACTCCAAATGCTCCCAATGTACAAATGGGGACGAAGGAACATTTATGCACATGTATTGGGACTGCCCACCAGTTAAGGCATTCTGGGAAGATGTGTCCCAACAATTATCAATACTCGTATTTTGGAATATACCTGTACACCCCGCGGTATTGCTATTGAATGATGTTTTTGAGTTTGCAGTGAACCCACAACTAAAAAGATTGGTTTTATCGGGTATCACAGTAGCTAAAAAACTGATTGCATCACGTTGGTTTCAACCGGAAAAAATGTGCCGGAAAGTGTGGTTTCTTACATATCTTGATGTGATATATCAAGAAATATCAACAGCAAGAATTCTAGGGCTCAATGAATCCAAAATGTTAATGTGGTTAGAAGTGGTGGAGAGAATAAAAGCTAGCCTATAATGGTGATGTCTGGTTAGGAGTGAGGGATAATGGAGGTACTATCCAAGAGGGGGTCCGGGAGGGGGGGATTTGAGCTGGAGCATATGTGTGTAGGGTTTTAGAAAATAGGTATTCGGGGTATATTATATACTAACATTTATATAATCATAACTTCGCTGGATATACACGGTATACGGTTAAAATGTTATTATTGACTATTTTTGTTTTATCCTGTTTCTGTACTTGCATATATTTTAACCACCTTTACTGAAAGTTTCATTATACATTGTGTGTTGAGTACTGACTTTTAATAAGTTTTGTTTTGCAATAATAAAAAAATATAAAAAAAAAAAAAAACAATAATTCAATGTGTCTAACCTAATTCCTTGTACTCTACTGTGTTCAGGATAACGTTGTGTAAACTCCCCTTTCTAACATTGACAGTTAATAGTGGAGCATGTACTGGACTGCCGCCAGGGGGAGCTGGTGTGACGTTGGGCAGGACAGATGACAGAAGAGGAAGAGAGGCCTGAAGAAAGAACTCAGAGAGCGGAACACCCTCTTCATCGTTTTGACACAGAAGCGAGCGGACGCGTAGAGCGGAGCTCTAGACACTAAGGACACACGAGATATGACCCCCGCCACGGGGCGTGTTAGTAATGTTGTATGCGCTAGCTTAGCTTCCCATTAGCTTAGCATTAACGCTAAAGAGACATTGTGAACAAAGAAGCAGACGAGTTACTGCCGAAGAGTGTGGTAGAGATTGCACACGTTGCGTTTTAGTTAAAGTATAGGCGACAGGACACGGGATCATTTCGATCCACATGCTTAGCTTCAGTTAGGCCTAGCCCCACAGTTTAGCCCGCGTGTCGGAGCAGCGGACTCCCAAAACGGACGTCGCCGGACTACACCCACCTCCAGCCGTCGCCTGCCTAACGTCAACCCAGCCCGCCCCAGGTGACAAACACGGGACCGTTCGGCGGCCATCTCACAACGCAGACATTCGTTGCGGGAGCAGGCCCGCCTGGGTTAAGTACACACGAGCCAGTTACAGTGAGCACTCCGAGTGCTGGAGCCTGGGGTAAACATTTACTTCGTGCGGCGCGTGTCCTTTTAGAGGCGAAGAGGATCAGTACTTTGAACTGGCCCGGGTACCATTGATTAGGGGCGCCCCGACGTTTGTTATTTTGGGGACTGCCGGCTTAGATAGGACTTTTGTTTTCAATGTGGGCCCACTGTCTTTTGGTTAAATGTGTTGTGTGATAGTCCAGCATTTCAACCCTTAAAGGGACGGGTTCCATTACTGTGTATTGACCAGTGTGGGAATAGCTTTAATCATTGTGTTGCGTAAGCGGGAAGAGCTTTAATAATTGTGCCTCATGTAAGCGGGAAGAGCTTTGGTCATTGTGCCTCGTGTAAGCGGGAAGAGCTTTGGTCATTGTGCCTCATGTAAGCGGGAAGAGCTTTGGTCATTGTGCCTTGTGCTAACCAGAGGATAGTAGTTTCAGTAAAGAGAACTGAATGGGATCACTGTTTAACCCCTTCTTACCCACGGCCTATACATCATTGGGACAGGTCTCTGCTCATCAGCAAGGAAAGGTACTGCTTTGGGGAGAAAGTATATCATCTATCACTACTGCCACCGGGTGTGGGAGGGTGCGGGAAGTATTAGGAGAAGTGTTTAAAACGCACCTACTTAAGGCTTTCGAGCTGTCGCAACCAGAGCGGGCCGACGCCTGTTCGCTATACAGGGCTTGGGGGACAGCAAACCTTCGGAGCACATGGAAATTATGTTAAACCCCTCTAGGTACAGAACGGCCTGATTTCCTGTTTATCGAACTGTTTCTCAGGCACATGCCGCCACATGCGCAGACGGCACTTGCCAATACAGCGATTACTGATCCCCGTGCTTTGGCAGAAGAGGCAGACTGCTTCTACCTGGCCACTCGACACTTAGCCCCAGGTTACACGCCGCAGGGGGGAGGGGCGAGGAAGCAAGATGCCGTTCCCCTTGCACTTTCGTCATAACGCATAAACGCAGACACCTGCGCCCAGTAGCAGCGGTGAGCGCAGGTATGTCGAACCGGCTGCTTTTCATTAGAGACACACTCTCCGGTTGCAAATTCCTCTGTGACACCGGAGCTCAGAGGAGCGTCCTGCCGGCAAAAATAGAGGACACCGCCGGCGACAATAGAGGTCCACGCCTGACGACCGCCAACGATACCCCTATCCGCACCTACGGTACGAGAACCGTGGAACTGTGTTTTGGGGGCCGGCGGTTCACGTGGGACTGCGTCACGGCCGACATTTCGTTCCCACTGCTCAGGGCAGATTTCCTGGGTGCACACGGGCTCCTCATGGACATTAGACATGGCCGCCTAATAAACGCGCAGACACAGGTTTCGTTTGCATGTGTCCGCAATGAGGCGACATACGGCGGCCTTCTTACAGCTTTCACCGACCACAAACCCCCCATGTTTTCTGAGTCAAAGGTAGCGGAGCCGTGGTCGGCACGACAGCAACAGGTCACGTACGATTCCGAGAGCGCCGCGGGACACGTCGCCGAGAAGCCCAACGTAGTGGCAGACTGCCTCTCCGGAGTCGTCATCGGAGCTGTACAGCCGGACCTCGACTACGTCAACAGGGGCTCGGAACAGGCCTCCGACCACGACATCCAGGCCCTCGGGACTGCAGATTCCAGTCTACGCCTGGAGGACGTCGCGATTGGTCACTCGGGTCTGACGCTGCTGTGTGACCTCTCCACCGGACATCCTAGCCCACAGGCCCCTGAGGACTGGCGACGGCTCGCCTTTGAGGTGGGGTACAACCACGGCAAGATTGAACCCGCCCACGTAGACATTTCCCAGCCCTTGGAGCTGGCCCTCTCCCCCCGCCGAGGCTGTCTGCCGCTACCCCGGGACCCGCCTACGACTGAGTCGCCGGTGACCTCGTTGACGTCTGTGCCCCCGGGTGTTGGGGAGGACGCGTGCGCCGCACCTCCCTCCCCGCCCCTGGCTTTCCACACTCACCATGGCCGGTTCGTGCCCCCGGGCATCGCGGAGGGCGCAAACGCTTGCACTTTTCCCCCCTCCGCGCCGTGGAGATTTTGACCATGGGTGAATTCTGGGGGGGCTTGTGTAGTGATTGTTAATTGTACATAATTCACCCACGGAACTATTGTTAGGAACAAGGGTTCCGCC
>NW_028169717.1:249190-256690 GCF_963971535.1 Notolepis coatsorum | reverse complement strand
GTGCATGACATTAAGGTTAGTCGGGGTTAGATTTATTTTTTTTTTTTTTTTTTTTATCATTTCAGATAATGGTTGAAGAAGTGAGTCTTTAGTCGACGGCGAAAGATTGGACGGGCTGTCCTAACTGGGATGGGTAGTTCATTCCACCATTGTGGGGCAAGGACTGAGAATAGGCGGCTTCTCTTTGATGACCCTCCGGGAGCTTGGATAGGAGTAGATCTGAGGCGGCCAGAAGACGCAGAGCGTAGGGGTCTTGAGGGTGTGTAGTTAGAGACCATTGACCGGAGGTAGGCGGGAGCGGTTCCCTTTGCCGCACGGTATGCTAGGTCGAGGGCCTTGAAGCGGATACGTGCAGCAATGGGGAGCCAGTGCAGGTCCCTAAGAAGTGGGGTGACATGGGCTGACTTCGGTAGGTTTGAGATCAGGCGGGCCGCTGCATTTTGAATGAGTTGAAGAGGCTTGGTGGCAGTGGCCGGGAGGCCAGCTAGCAGTGCGTTGCAGTAGTCGAGGCGGGAGATGACTGTTGATTGGACGAGGAGTTGGGTGGCTTCTTTTGTCAGGAAGGGGCGTATCCTTCTGACGTTGCTCAGGAGGAATCTGCAGGTTCTGGTTGTCGCTGCGATGTGAGCAGAGAAGTTCAACTGGTCGTCGAGGACAACACCAAGGTTCTTGGCGGTCGGCGACGCGGTCACAGCTGCATTCTCGACTGTGATGGAGAGGTCGGTCAGGGGGGAGGATTTGGCCGGCAGGTGGAGCAATTCTGTTTTGCTTAGGTTCAGTTTGAGGTGGTTGGTCGTCATCCAGGCGGAGATGTCGGACAGACAGGCCGAGATCCGCTCAGAGACGTGGATATCTGAGGGAGGGAAGGAGAGGAAGAGTTGAGTATCATCGGCATAACAATGATATGAGAAGCCATGAGATGTGATAATGTTACCCAGTGATTTAGTGTAGAGGGAGAAGAGAAGGGGTCCTAGGACCGAGCCCTGGGGGACACCCGTCCGGAGGGGGCGGGTGGCCGACAGAGTCCCTCTCCATGACACTTGGTAGGAGCGGTCATTGAGGTATGATGTCAGCCATGTCAGCGCAGATCCAGCCACTCCCATTCCTGCGAGGGCCGCGAGGAGGATCTGATGGTTGACTGTGTCGAAGGCTGCAGATAGATCTAGGAGAATCAGGACAGAGGAGAGGCCTTTCGCTTTTGCTAAGTGAAGTGCCTCTGTGACCGCAATGAGGGCCGTTTCTGTGGAGTGGCCAGTCCGGAAGCCAGACTGATTGGGGTCTAGGAGGTCATTCTGTAAGAGATAAGCAGTAAGTTGGTTGGATACAGCACGTTCAAGTGTTTTAGAAAGGAAGGAGAGAAGAGAGACAGGGCGATAGTTGGCTATGACGGTGGGGTTCAGGGTTGGTTTTTTTATGAGGGGCGTGACTCTGGCTTGTTTTAGGGAGGTGGGGACCACCCCCGAGTTGAGTGAGGAGTTGATGGTTGCAGTTAGGAATGGGAGGATGTCCGGTGCTATGGTCTGGAGGAGTGGGGAGGGTAGCTGGTCCAGCTGGCATGTAGTCGGACGGTTCGACGTTACCAGTGTCAGGGTCTCGGCTTCTGTAATGGGAGAGAAAGATGACAGAGTGAAGGATGAGGTTCTCGACATATAAACACACACACACACACACATGGTTGGATAGATGGTTGGATGGATGGATGGATGGTTGGATGGATGGATGATGGATGGATGATGGGTGTTGGATCAGATGTCTCTCTTCTCATCCAGGAAGTGGGGGGAGGAGCTTCTACAGGACGCTTGCACCTCATTGGCTGAGGAGATGTCCCTGCACCCCTCGGCTCCGGGTGGCATGGTGACCTACAGGCGAACTTTGACCCTCAGCCTGTTCTATAAGTTCTACCTCACTGTGCTGCAGAAACTGGCCAATGAGGTGGGTGCACAGTCTGCACACACACACACACACACACACACACACACACACACACACACACACACACACACACACACACACACACACACACACACACACACACACACACACACACACACACACACTATGAGGCTTCATTACCTCCCTCTTATTATGTGTCTGTCTTTATGTTTGTCTCTCTGCCCCCCTCTTTCTCTCTCTTTCTCTCTTTCTTTCTTTCTTTCTTTCTTTCTTTCTTTCTTTCTTTCTTTCTTTCTTTCTTTCTTTCTTTCTTTCTTTCTTTCTTTCTTTCTTTCTTTCTTTCTTTCTTTCTTTCTTTCTTTCTTTCTTTCTTTCTTTCTTTCTTTCTTTCTTTCTTTCTTTCTTTCTTTCTTTCTTTCTTTCTCTGCCTCTCTCTTTCCTTCTCTGTCTCTTTCTCTCTTTCTTTCTCTCTCTTTCTCTTTCTCTCTCTCTTTCTTTTTTCTCTGCCTCTCTCTCTTTATTTATCTTTATTATCCACCCCCTCCTAATGTACAGTCCCCAACATTACTGTATATTTGCATATCGTGTCACAAATGTAACAGTACTATATACCTGTATGAATGTCATGTATGTCCCTATGCCATAAATGTCATGATGTCATGTATGTTGTGTATTTCATAAATGTCACTATGAATTGAAAATGGGGGACCCTGATGCCTGAAGTCTTTCTCTGGTCTGCAACCCCTTAACAATTGTGTGTATTGAGCTGTACTGTACTGTACCCATTCTGCAATCTGTTAATAACATTTTCAATCAATCAACCAATCAATCATTTCTCTGCCTCTCTCTCTTTCCTTCTCTGTCTCTGTCTCTCTTTCTTTCTTTCTTTCTTTCTTTCTTTCTTTCTTTCTTTCTTTCTTTCTTTCTTTCTTTTTTTCTTTCTTTCTTTCTTTCTTTCTTTCTTTCTTTCTTTCTTTCTTTCTTTCTTTCTTTCTTTCTTTCTTTCTTTCTTTCTTTCTTTCTTTCTTACTTTCTTTCTCTGTATCTCTCTCTCTCTCTCTCTCTCTCTCTCTCTCTCTCTCTCTCTCTGTGTGAGGTTTTGTCCGCTGCTCACCTACTCGCTCTGTTCCTTTAAGCCTACTCGCTCTGTTCCTTTAAGCCTACTCGCTCTGTTCCTTTAGTTTTCTGTTAATCAATTGCATTCTCCTCACCTCACTAGCCCCCACCCTCGCGTTCGTTTGCTCTTCAGCAACCACACCCTTGGACTACCTGTCATTATGTGTTTGATTGGTCTGGTGCCGAACACACACTTCTAGTTTCAAGTATCAATTACCTTCACGCACCTGATGTGCATTCTAATTAGTTCCCCTGTGGGCTTTAAGTACCTCGCTCTCCCCTCAGTTCCTGTCGGGTCGTCCCGTATCATTCCGTATCATATCTCTATCACCAAGACTCCTTCGGGAAGTTCTCTGTCTGTTATGCTGCTTTCATCTCCGGCGTGAGATGCACTCTAGCCTTCGCCTCCTGTCTCCGTTTGCCTGAAGGAGACACTGGACTGCGCTCTCTAAACTTCCACGGGAGGTATTCCAGTGTTCCACTTCAGACCTCCGCGCAGCAGACGTCCAGACGCGCATCCAGACCTCCGCGCAGCAGACGTCCAGACGCGCATCCAGACCTCCGCGCAGCAGACGCCCAGACGCGCATTCAGACCTCCGCGCAGCAGACGCCCAGACGCGCATCCAGACTTCCGCGCAGCAGACGCGCTCTTCACTCCAGACGCGCATCGCTTCCTAATACTCTACGGGAGGATGCGTCTCTCCGAGCCGGCGCGCTCTTCCGCGCAGACGCGCATCCAGACCTCCGCGCAGCAGACGCGCTCTTCACTCCAGACGCGCATCGCTTCCTAATACTCTACGGGAGGATGCGTCTCTCCGAGCCGGCGCGCTCTTCCGCGCAGACGCGCTCTTCACTCCAGACGCGCATTCAGACGCACTCCAGATGCGTCCTCCGTATCGGCGCGTACTCCAAGCAGACGCGCACCACTCAGACCTCCGCGCCAGATGCGCCCTCCGTACCGGCGCGTACTCCAAGCAGTCGCGCACCACTCAGACCTCCGCTTGGACACCCCGTTCCCCGTGGCGACGCGCTCGCCCTTTTGATCCTGCCCTCTTTACGCACAGCGCCTGGGTGAGTTTTTATGACTGTCTTGGATCCTATTCGTTTTTCATGTGTTTAAAGACACTGAAGATATCCTGCTTTTTGTCAGACTGTCACTCACCCAGCGTCAGCTTTTTGGATTATTCATTGGGATTGTATTTGGCCTTAACATCGCTCACTGTGTGTATACACACCGAAGATGTAATCTCTTGGATTTGTATTTGGGACTTCGCTCACAGTGTTTATTTACACCGAAGATTCTATCACGTGGATTTGTGTTTGGGACGTTTACTCACAGTGTGTATATACACCGAAGATTCAGTCACTTGGATTACTCTGTTTTTGGGACATGTCACTTCTCCTGTCACCTGCTCTGTTCCCAACTGTACTCTGAGCTAACCCGCTCCCTCTCTTCCTCTCGGTCCCGTTTACCACCTCGGAGATCTGCCGAGAGAAATCTGCAGAGCGGCTCTGACGTCACCGTCTGCTTCCCCAGACAATCCATCCCGGGAGAAGCTGCAGAGCAGCAACATTCATTAATGCTTGTATCCCAGGCTTTGTCTGTTTTCTCTGTCCCTTTAAGCAGCTCCAGCCCTCGCCCTGTTCCAAGGCTTTACCCTGTTTCCTCCTAGTCCTCCCTGTCCCCAGCCCGCCTCCGCGGGCCTCTGTCCCTGTTTCCCCTCTCTAGTCCTCCTAGTCCTCCCTGTCCAGTCCTCCTAGTCCTCCCTGTTCCTGCCTTGTCCCTTGCCCCGGCCCTGTTTCCGTTAGCCTTCCCTTAGCCTTCCCCTTAGCCAGCTCGCCTCTTAAAGGCACTGTACCTTTTCCCATTCTTGTTATCCAGTAATTTGTGTTCTCCCTTAAAGGGACAGTGCCGTTTTCTGTGTGTTTCAATAAATGCCCAGTTCTTGGCTTACTCTCATACCTGTCTTGTGTTGTGCGATTGGGGTCGGTTACAAACCATAACACTCTGGCTCTCTCTCTCTCTCTCTGTATCTCTCTCCTCTCTCTCTCTCTCTCTCTCTCTCTCTCTCTATCCAGGGTGTGTGTGTGGAGGGTGTGAGGTCAGACTGTATCAGTGCTACAGAGATCTATCACCATGAAACTCCCTCCAGCGCCCAGGTGTACCAGGTAAGCCCCGCCTTCTCCCTCCCTCCCCCTCCCTTACTGGATGAACCCGATAAGCCCCGCCTTCTCCCTCCCTCCCCCTCCCTTACTGGATTAACCCTATAAGCCCCGCCTTCTCCCTCCCTCCCCCTCCCTTACTGGATGAACCCTATAAGCCCCGCCTTCTCCCTCCCTCCCCCTCCCTTACTGGATTAACCCTATAAGCCCCGCCTTCTCCCTCCCTCCCCCTCCCTTACTGGATGAACCCTATAAGCCCCGCCTTCTCCCCCCATCTTTACGTCCATAATATATACAACTTTATTTAAAATGTTTAAACAACCAAAATATAGAGAAATAAAAAGAAAACATCATTCTACAACATTCTAGTGGCATCATCGGTATCAGTTCTCGTCGAGGGTGACAGTGGATCAGGAGGTAGAGCTGTCGTCTGGTAATCTGAAGGTTCCTAATTAGATTCCCGCTCCTCCAGGCAGCATGTCGAAGTGTCCCTGAGCAAGGCACTTAACCCCTGACTGCTCCCGATGAGCAGGTCGGCACCTTGCACGGTCGCCTCCGCCGTCGGTGTGTGAGTGTGTGAGTGAGCGGGTGAATGTGAGGCTTACGTTAGAAAGCTCTTTGGATAAAAGCTGTTATATAAATGCAGTCTATTTACCATTTAAGCACAAAGATACCTGAGCTGGTGTATAAAGAGATAATAAACATGTATATAATGTAGGGCTGACCCCTATTAGTCGATTAGTCGACAAATCGGTCGAAATCAGCCGTAGTCGACTGGCCAACCTCTTAGTCGAATATAATTTTTTTCTTTTTAAATGTATATTTTATTTTTTATTTTTATTTTTTTTATCATTCTTTCCAAAAGAGAAGAGGCCTAGAAGCGTGGCTAACGCTAATGGCGCACATACCAGAGGCTAACTGCCTAAGAAAACAGGCACAGAGGCACTGAAAGAGGATTTCACCCGTCTAATGAACACACTAGACAAACATCAAGATGTATCCATCAGTGGACCAATTGCATGCTTTTGCAGAGAACAAGAAGCCTTCAGTCGACTCCTTCAGACATTAAGCACCCCCCACAGCCCAAATGGAATGATAAAAAAAATATATAATAATGTAAAATAAAATAAAATTTTGGCCAATCATAGTCGACCATCCAAATCCTTAGTCGGGGACAGTCCTAGTAATCAGATAAAAGATTAAAAACCCTAGAAACAGGTTGTGAACCTGAATCATGTTTTATTATGTTCCATGTTGTTTCTCCTTCAAAACGATCGTGTTTTTGTCTGCTTGAACGCGACTCAGGCACAGGGTTCGCACAGGTCCTTGAAGTGCTTAACACATCCAGTGCCGTTCAGCAGAGGGCGCTGTGGGCCGCGAGTGCCAGCGCTCTCTTCAATGGGGATAAATGCCGGTGTTTGCAGTGTTAACCCTATATCAAATATTATAGCTATGGATCTAATAACACAGTCGATTGTCAGTGACTTTCTTCCGGTCAACGTGCAAAAAACTGTGTAATCCCGGGAAAACGACACCAAACAGCGTTTTACTGCATTTCATTATAAATCGTGCCATTCCTCGCCTGGAATCAATCTGAAATCAACGCTAGATTATCGGTATTATGTTTCATCATGCATGCAAGAAAGGGTGGGGTGGGGGGGGGGGGGGGGGGGGGGGGGCGTTTTTCTATGCTTGGATCGCCACCAACGGGACACGGCCCACACACACACCGCAGACACACGCTCCGATCGCGGGGAAGAAATAATCGGATCAACGCAAGATTGATAACGTATAGTCCTTACCTTGTCTATGATGTACTGCAAAAAGAATAATCCAATTATCTGATCGCCATTCCAAATATTGATCGCGATCATGTGTCCAACGTTATCCAGCATTGCACATGAACGGGGGGGGGGGGGCGGGGACCCTCGACGATGCCATCCCTATAAGCGATTGTCTTGCCGCAGTAGTTAGACTCCACCCGCACGCCGCAGCTCGGCCCAGAAAACTAACCACATCGTTTTCAAATGGAGTGCAAAAGCGGCCGCAAGGCGTTAGGCGGCGGTATTGGACGTTTGCGATCTCAGACCCATTCAGGACAGCCTGCACAAGGTGCCTCGATGGATTGTGAATGGTAATAGCGAATAAAATAAATAACGACCCAGAAACGAGAATCTTTGTTTTTCGGCACTGAACCGTTGGGCCACAGAAACAAGAATTCTCGTGAACGGCAAGTGCTTGATTTTTTACCCAACAAATTCAAGGCCTGGAATTCCTTGAAAACTGTTTTTTTTAACAAAGTGCTTAAAAAGTCCTTGAAATTCTAAT
>NW_028169717.1:241690-246690 GCF_963971535.1 Notolepis coatsorum | reverse complement strand
TGTCCGTCCGTCTGTGTGTGTCCGTCCGTCCGTCCGTCCGTCCGTCCGTCCGTCCGTCCGTCCGTCCGTCCGTCCGTCCGTCCGTCCGTCCGTCTGTCCGTCTGTCCGTCCGTCCGTCCGTCCGTCCGTCCGTCCGTCCGTCCGTCCGTCCGTCCGTCCGTCCGTCCGTCCGTCTGTCTGTGTGTGTGTGTGTGTGTGTGTGTGGAGCATGATCAAGTGTTTTCATTTTTGGTCAACATGGCAGCATTTAATGAAGCGGTGAGTGTATTCTACTCCAACGTCGATAAGTTGGTGTTTTGGCCCATATCCCCACTTTCTCCTCCCTCCCTCCCTCCCTCCCTCCCTCTCTCCCTCCCTCCCTCCCTCCCTCCCTCCCTCTCTCCCTCCCTCCCTCCCTCCCTCCCTCCCTCCCTCCCTCCCTCCCTCTCTCGTGGGAAAGTCCAGTGCTCAGGGAAACCTCTCTCTTCTCTGTGCATGCCTGTTATAAGCGTGTTATGTGCGGAGGGGAGCGGGGACAGGCTGGAGGCATGAGGACGAGCATGAGGGAGGAAGGCTGGTGTTTCTGTGGGATGCGGTGGTCGAGCGTTAAGCTCTGTAATCCCTTCTCCTCGCGTTGAGGAGCGCTCCTGAGGCACGGGGTGTGTGTGTGTGTGTGTGTGTGTGTGTGTGTGTGTGTGTGTGTGTGTGTGTGTGTCTATGTAAACATGTGATGACACTGGTCTCATGCTAGCTGGTCTCACGTTTTTTAACGCTGGTCTCACAATTTTCACGCATAGTGTGTGTTTGGGTGTGTAGGACATTTCTACTTGTGTGTCTTTGTATGGTTGTTAGTATGTGTGTGTGTGTGTGTGTGTGTGTGTGTGTGTTTCAAGTTTGTTTATTATTTGTCATAATAAAATATGGAATACTTTATGATGAAATGCTTGTTTCTGTATGAGCCCCTACATAAAGTAAAAGAAAAAGTAATTAAGAAGTAAGTAAAAAGTAAGTAAAGGAATGTTCAGTCAATATACATAATATACAATAATACAACACAGAGTAAAATGAGTAACTGTGAGGTACAATGCAGAAATGAGATGAGGTACAAAACTTAGGTTAGGGTGCAAATGAGGTATGAGTGTAGTGCAAATCTCTTTAATAATAGATCAATATAAAGTGTGTTAAAGTGTCTAAAGTCAGTACAGTGAGTGGCAAGGTGAGTGTTTGTTTAAAGTGAGTGTGTGCGTGTGGATGTGTGTGCAGTGAGTGGAGATGATGGGTTGTTACATAGTGTCCTCCTGTGGACTCGGAGGTATTTAAAACGGTTCACTCCAGTGGCGGCTGCTGACCAAATTTCTTGGTGAAGCACAAAATTATTATATTATATTATATATTAAATTATATTTTTTAAACATCCCCAACGCTGCAACACCCCCATTCCTCCCAGGTGTCAGGCTCCTCATTCGCTTCCATTCATTTTGGGGACCATGTTTAAATATCATACTTCTGAAGTATAAACAAACTATACTGCTGTGACAATTTCAATAAAACAGACCATTCTGAGTCAATGGTACAGCAAAACTGTACATTGGAATATTGGTAAACATATCGGTCAACCCCATTGTCCCGTGGGATTATGCCCCCCCCCCACTCCCCGCGGCGATATTAATATTTGATTAGAAACGCAAGCAAGGCTTGCGGCGACTCATGTGGTCCTTGGGGGGGGCTACCTGGTGCCTGCGGGAACCGTGTTGGTGTATTACACACGCAAGGCCACAGCGGGCCAATGAATTCATAATCACTGTAAAATATATATACATATTTTAAATGCACTCACCACACAACAGCCAAAGCAGTGACCGATCTCATCTTCCATTGAATATTGCAGCTTCTCCATCGTGACAAGTCCGACTCGAGTCGAGACACGTTCTTTTATCCCATGGAAAGTGTAAACAATTGACCGGTATTTTGTGCTCATGGGAGGTTCGGGGGGGAAGGCAGCGCATTCATTTGATTCCCTCGCGCTCTCGTCCCCCCGCCCCCCTCCTCCTCACAAGCTCCATGTAACGCGGAAGTGCAGTGGTCTATGCCATGTCGCCCAGCTCCTCTCTGATTGAGTCTCAGACCGTCGAGGGCTGTCAATCATTCAACCCGCGTTCGTGAGTAGCGTGCGCAAAGTTGCACGGGCGGGGCTTAGATGACTCAAATAGCCTATTTTGATTGGATAATAGAATAAAAAGATCAACCCGTGCAGGGAAAGTTGCACTAGACTGATTGACAGCTAGCCATTACTGACTGCTGGCCTGATCAGAGAGCTCAGAGCTGTCACTTTTGGCCATTTTTGAAGAAAAAGATTATTCACTGGCATTTATTTTTTTACAGAGGAAAACATTTCTAATAAAAAAAGAAATAATAATAATAATAAAAAAAATATATATATATGTAAATTAATAATAATTATGAATTATGAGTGAATTTGTGTTTCACGTGTTGTCATGGAATAACCTCCACTGGTTCACTCTCTCGACCGGTACCCCGTCGATGCTGAGGGGGCTGTAGTCCCTGACCCCCGACCTCCTAAAGTCCACAATCATCTCTTTTGTTTTGCTGACGTTCAGGGAGAGGCAGTTCTCCTGACACCACTGTGACAGATTCTCTACCTCTTCCAGGTAGGCCCTCTCATCGTTTGCAGAGATCAGGCCCACCACTACTGTGTCGTCAGCAAATTTGATAATTGGGTTGTTGTTCCGCTGTGCCACACAGTCATGTGTGTACAGCGAGTAGAGCAGGGGACTCAGAACACAGCCCTGGGGGGCCCCTGTGTTGAGAGTGATGGATGAGGAGGTGCAGTTGCCTGCTCTCACCACCTGGGGAAGTCCAAGACGCATTTCTACCAAAGGTAGCCGCATTTCTGGCAGACGCTCTCTGATTGGCCGACGCCAGTTTCTACACTGGTTAAGCTTAGGCAATCTTCGAAGTTGGTTAAGGTTAGGCAAGTTCCTTCGACGGTTAAGCTTAGGCACTCTTTCGAAGTTGGTTAAGGTTAGAGTTTGTCTTAGAGCATGGCGATAGAACGCCAGGTAGTTTGCAGGCTGTTAGACGTGGAAATGGGCAAAGACACAGCTCGTCATGCTATTGGGCGTACATGTCACATGACCAGAAACGTCTGCCAGAAATGCGGCTACGGAAAGTATAGACGCGTCCAAGACCCACTGGCAGAGGTCATAGTTCAAGCCCAGGTCCCTGAGCTTGGCTACGAGTTTGGAGGGGACTATGGTATTGAATGCTGAACTGTAGTCAATGAATAGCATTCTCACATAGTTCCCCTGCCTCTTGTCCAGGTGTGATGCTGCTGTGTGCAGCACATGGGCTATGGCGTCCTCCGTGGACCTGTTGGGGCGATATTCAAATTGCAGGGGGTCCAGGTTGATGGGGAGGGAGAAGCAGATGTAGCCCTTCACTAGCTTCTCAAAGCACTTCATGGCTATGGAGGTGAGAGCTACAGGGCGGTAGTCGTTGAGGCAAGCGGGCGTAGATTTTTTGGGTACAGGGATAATGGTGGACTTCTTCAGACAGGTCGGGATGACAGCCTGTTCTAAGGACAGGTTAAATATGTCAGTGAATACCGGGGCCAGTTGGTCGGTACAGACTTTTAGGACGCGGACGGGGATACCGTCCGGTCCTGCTGCCTTCCTAATATTCACTTTCTTAAAGGTCCTCCTCACCTCATGTTCTGTTATCTGAACACTGAGTGGCTCCCCTCTCTATAGGGAGGTGTAGTCTGACGTCACTGGTTGTTCCATCCCTATAGGGATTCATCATTGGAAAAATGGATTATCGGCTATTGTAACAATTCTGACGCATGGAAATTGAAAAGCTTTCCATTTTTGCACAAAATGAGTTCCCTTCTATCACTAACATTATTGTTTAAGCATTTTTGGTTGAAATAAAATTCGGCTATTTTTGATTAACACTTTGATCGCCAGGGTTAAATTCATAATTTACCATCCTTCGCCAGCCCTATTTAACATGGAGAAGTTCCCCTTCTTTGCAGGGCTATAACTTTTTTAATTGTATTGCTAAATTGACATTAATATGGCCCATTCAACGTCCTATATCTATTGTTCAGGGTGTAGCAACGTTATACTTTTTCATTCACATATTCATACTAAAATACGGTCTAAAGTATAAGTATGTTTTTATCGTTTTCTGCAGCTTTCTCCAGAACTTGATTTATAGCCCCAAATGCATTATATTGATGATGAAATACAGTTTGATAGGAATCTGCGCGAGATAAAAAATTTCAACTGGACGTGCTTCTAGAAGTTACTAAGTATGATCTGATGATGACCGGATGGGGGGGGGGTCGTTTATAATTCCGTGGCCAACGTTATATGATGCATCTAGTGTGGGTGATATGATCATTAGAGCAGTTAGTATCGAACACATTGAAAAATAACGCTGAATCTTACCGTATCTTCCTCGCGCCGTTGGGCGATGAGCGTGGAACAGACATTTTCCTATTATGGGATGTAGAAATATCCGATCCATTTCCAGGTTGTATAATAGTATATACGTCCAAATCATGTTGTTTATCGAGTTATTTGCAACCGATCGATGTCCAGAGTATCAAGATGGAGTCCCACTAACGATAGCGATTGCCCGGACGAAATATGGGCGAGCACCACTTCAGGCGCATCACTTCCTGTTTGGGCGATCCGCCGATTGGCCACCAGATGGCGCTCTTGAACCGTTGGAGAGTTGAGAGGGGCTCAACAGTAGATCTCAGGTCTCCGGGGAGAAATATGATTTCGATCACCGATTTTTGAAATATTGATATCAAAGACGCTGGCAAATAAGCATGGCAGGGAAAGACGTGTCCCAGCGTTTTTGGCGATTAAAGTGTTAATTGCGAATATTTTCATGTTGAGCTATAGATTGTGGATGAATAAGCACAGAAAGGTACACCATGCAAATGTTAATGAGGGTGGAACACGAAAAACGGCAATGACGTAACCACT
>NW_028169717.1:235959-241490 GCF_963971535.1 Notolepis coatsorum | reverse complement strand
TAAAAAAATTAGTGGCATTAATAGAATCGGGAGTTAACGCGATATTAACGCGATATATTTGACAGCCTTAATATATATATATTAATGCTGTCAAAGTTAACACGGTATTAACACGTTAACGTTAATATACACTTCACCCAGGTGTATTATTGATACTCTTATTGATACTATGTTTGTTTCTGACTCAAAGTGTGTGTGTGTGTGTGTGTGTGTGTGTTGTGTGGTGTGTGGTGTGTGGTGTGTGGTGTGTGTGTGTGTGTGTGTGTGTGTGTGTGTGTGAGAGAGAGGGGGGGGGGGGGGGGGTTGATTACCCAGCCCTTGTGTGGGTGAATGTAACAAATTCCTAACGTTTTCTTTCCCCTATTATTTCATGCACACTTTATTCATTGTTTTAAATTATTATTTTCTTTTAAGTTATTTTGTGCATCACTCTGTTTTGAATTTGTTGACTCTCATGTTGATAAGAGTATTAAAACGTGGAACTTGAAAAAGATCCATTTAAGGTAGATACAAAAAATTTAAGAAAAATGCGATTCATTTGTGATTAATCGTGAGTTAACTATGGTCAAACATGCGATTAATCAGATTAAATATTTTAATCGATTGACAGCTCTAATATATATATATATATACAGATACAGAGAGAGTGATATAGAGATATATATATATATATAGAGAGATATATAGAAATATATATATATATATATATATATAGAGAGAGATAGAGAGAGAGAGAGAGAGAGAGAGAGAGAGTGATAGAGAGAGATAGAGATAGAGAGAGATATAGAGATAGAGATATAGATAGAGAGAGAGAGAGAGAGAGAGAGAGAGAGAGAGAGAGAGAGAGAGAGAGAGAGAGAGAGAGAGAGAGAGAGAGAGAGAGAGAGAGAGAGAGAGATAGAGAAGTTCAGCAGATGACAACCCCTAAAGAATATTCAAACTGTTAATGGAATAACTAACTCAATCACAACATAACTTCACACATCCTACTATATATATCATAGATCCAATAGACAAGAAATACCACACTAATCCCCAAAGCAGCACAGACAACGCATCTCCTGTCATCACTTCATACAGCCTCAGAGCTACAGAGTAGTCAGTATACTGACACCGTTAGCTACGAGAGCTAGCGGGTCCGTTGGGTTCAATAAAACGTTGCTACAAGAGCTAACGGGACCGTGTGGTTCAATAAAACGTTGCTACAAGAGCTAACGGAACCGTTTGGCTCATTATAACGTTACTGGTTCAATATAACATTGCTACAAGAGCTAACGGGACCGTTTGGCTCATTATAACGCTAGTTAGCTGCGTTAGCTAACGGGACCGTTTGGCTCCTTATAACGTCACTACGAGAGCTAGCGGGACCGTTTGGCTGCATATAACTATAGTTAGCTGCGTTAACTAGCGGGACCGTTTGGCTGTAAATAACGATAGTTAGCTGCGTTAGCTAGCGGGACAGTTTGGCTGTATATAACGACAGTTAGCTGCGTTAGCTGCCGACCTGCCTGGCTGCATATAACGCCAGTTAGCTGCGTAGCTACACAACGTTAGATAACGACAACTAGCCAGCCAGCTAAATCCAAAATAACATCTTGTACAAAAAGCTAATAACAACAGTCTCAGTCAGTTAAGTTTGTGTATTACCTGGTGTGTTGCCATGGAAAATAACCAAAACAGGATGTGCAGTGTTGCCATGGAAACTAACCAAAACAGGATGTGCAGCAAAGAAGTTGAGTACCCTCCTAGTTGTAGAAGTAATAAAAACAAGAAAAAACACAAGGAGGATACACTTTTGGCCCACCCAGAAGAGCTGTATGCTGACTACACTGTCTATAAGGACAAGATGGTGATGAATGACCTCATCTTCCACACAGAACATGTTAACTCCTGGAAACAGGTGATCTGTAACCACTATGACCATGTTGTGAAAGAAGGCATCGGTCGAGGAGGACGCCACACGATATGCCATGATGAGACCCTGGACACTGATAACCCAGTTCTAACAATCTCTTACTATGTTAAAGGGACTGTATTAGTACAGGGAAATGAAGCAAACCTCAACATATTTCAAGAGCTTTTCCCAAAAATAAAAACGGAAGTGGAGAGAGTTGTGCCCAACACCAACAAGGCTGCGGACACACAGACAGAAGAGGACAAGGTGAACACAGACACAGAAATATCAGAGTCAAAACCAGCAACTAGCCCTTCTGACTGTGCCACTCCAACTCCCTCCAACCACACAGTGAACCCAGTGACGCCACTGCCAGCACAAAGAGCACCAGTCAGCCCATCCATTCACACTCCTTCAACACCCTCCAAACTGGTCCAGCAGCTGAGAGAAAGCGTATCTCTCCTGGAGCTGGAGTTCACTGAATTTAAAGAGAGGACTCTGGCCAGGCTGACTGAGCCCTGCACCATTCAGCAGCTGGGAGAAGAGCTCCGTCATCTGAAGAGGAACGGGGAGGGGACCACTTCAGAGCTGAGGGAGACCCAGAGGAGGGTCAGGGAGCTCACAGAAACCATGCGGGAGCTAGAGCAGGACAACAACACCCTACAGGCCCGGATGAAAGCCATGAAGGAAGATACAAACAGCCGGGAGGAGTCTCTACGCAGTGAGATAGAGGAAGTAAAGCTACAACGACAAGAAGAAAGAATACATACATTCCCCCCCGATCAAAAGCAGTCCTCTGCTCCAACACTCACCACCCCACCCCCCCCTACTGCCAAACCAGAATATACCCCCCCCCCCTGACCCCACTTACCCCTCCCAGCCTGACACCCAATGACATACCTTTGGACTCAGACCCCCTTCCAGCAGCCCAACCTCCACCCGAGCCACGGCCCCAGTCCACCAGACCAGCCCAGCCCGAAGCCCAGGTAGTCCTCCTCATGGACTCCAATGGCAAATACCTGGACACAGCACGCCTCTTCCCAGGCCTCAAGGTGACAGCCAAGCGCTGTCGGAACACAGGCCACGCCATGGAGCTGCTCAGACAGGACACTCTAGGGAGCCCCCAGTACATGGTGGTGCACACGGGTACAAATGACCTCCACTATCTACAGCGTGGAACTGCTGAAGCAATGACCAGGGTGGCTGAGAAGGCCTCCAGGGAGTTCCCACACACCAGAGTAATCATCTCCACCCTCCTCCCCAGGATGGACACCCCTCCATACATCATTCACGAAATCAACATGGAGACCTCAAGAAACTGTGCTGCCCTCAAAAATGTCCACCTGGCCCACCACACAAACATCGGCAGATGGGACTTTAATAATGATGGGCTACACCTAAACAACGCGGGAGTGAGGACATTTGCAAAAACATTAAAGGATGCTGCCCTCGGACGCAACCCCAACAGACCCAGTCACACACCGGCCTCTCCGAGAAAGCACAGGCCCATGAGATACCCACGAGGAGTCACCCCACAAACCTATGCCCCACCTATACCCCACCTTTCCACCACACCCAGTGAGAGGAGACATCCCCCCAGCCGACCCCTCAACCGCCCCCAGCCCACACCCCACCCTTCCAACCCACCCAGTGAGAGGAGACGTCCCCCCAGCCGACCCCCTCACCGTCCGCCGCAGGAGATGACCTATGCATCCGCCCTGACCAGGCCCCCCCCCCCCACCCACATCAGAGCTGAATGAGATCAAACAAATGTTATACACGCTATGCAGTAAACTTCTCACTACAAGCTAGCAATCGACCAAAAGAAAAGCAGGCCAACCGCCTGCTGTCGCCTTTGTTGTTGTTGAATTTATTCTGTGATGTTCGTCCATTGACTGAATACCTTTATACCCTATAACCTTTATACCTTTGAACACCTTTATATATATTTTTCATTGACTGAATACCCTTATACCTTAGTTATAACCTTTTATACCTTTATATAATTTTTGTACAAAATGCAATCATTCGCCATTAGTTGCTGGAACATACAGGGTCTTTGCTCTTCAACATACGGCCTTAAGAGTAGAGACTCAGATTTTTTACAGGCTATAACAAACAATGACCTCTTAATCCTAACTGAGACATGGTGCAGAGAAGATGTAGACACACACTGCCCTCCTCACTATAGAGAAGTCATTTTGCCATCGAATAAAACGAAACATATTAGTCAGGGCAGAGACTCAGGGGGATTGATAATTTGGTACAAATCACAACTCCACCAGTCAATACAGATTCTAAAAACCGGGAACAATCATATTTGGTTAAAACTAAATAAAGAAGTAATCCCCTCTCAGAGAGACCTATTTATCTGTGGAATTTACGTACCACCCACTGGGTCTCCATATTACTCAGACGACATCTTCTCCAACCTTGAATCAGAAATAAGTCTTTACCAAAGTCAAGGTCATGTGCTTGTTTGCGGTGACTTCAACGCCCGAACGGGAACCCACCCTGATTTCACCAGTACACATGGAGACAATTTCATATCTGACCACACCATATGCAACCATGTAAACCAGTCCCCTAGAAATAACCATGACACTTCCATAAACAAAAATGGAAAGGATTTATTACAGCTGTGTAGAGGACTGAGTCTCTACCTTGTCAATGGGCGTGTGAGAGGGGACTCACAAGGAAGGTACACTTACTGCTCACCCCTTGGCAGCAGCACAGTAGATTACATGATAACAGATCTGGATCCAGTATCCTTCAGTTCATTCACAGTCAAACCCCTGACCCCACTCTCCGACCACAGTCAGATCACGGCATACATGAAAAGAACTGAGTCTCTCAAAAATCCCCCTACACAGCCCAGTAAACTATACAACATCCCCAAATACTACAGATGGTCCCAGAACAGCATGCAGGACTACCAGAGAGCCATCGCCAGTGATGAGACACAATCACTGTTAGATACGTTCCTAGCCATGCCATACTCTAACAGTGTTGAAGGAGTAAACCTAGCTGTAGAACACATCAATTATATATTTGAAAGAACTGCAACAAAGTCCAAATTAAAACTATCAGGTAACAAACAGAGAAAAACTAAAAAGGACCAATGGTTTGACAAAGAATGTAAAGCTCTTAGAACACAGCTAAGAAAAATATCAAACCAGAAACACATAAACCCACAAAATGACACCCTACGCCTCCAATACTGTGAATCATTGAAACACTACAAAAAGACCATCAGAATTAAAAGGAACAATCACGTAAATAAACAATTGTGCAAAATAGAGGACTCTCTAAGCTCTAACTCCTTCTGGGACCACTGGAACTCATTGAATAAAGATAAGCCGGAAGAAATGGCTATCCAAGATGGGGATGTTTGGACAAACCACTTCACATCACTCTTTACAACTGTACCCCTAAATACAAAAACGGAAACCAGCCAGATATGTGAAAAATTACAAAAATGGGAAAATATCATAAAGGATAATCAAAACCCTTTAGACTTCCCAATCACAGAACAAGAGCTGAAATCAAAACTCCAGTGCCTTAAAGCTAGAAAGGCCTGTGGTACAGATGGCATATTAAATGAAATGATTAAACACAGCTCTGAAAAATTCCAATT
>NW_028169717.1:213459-228459 GCF_963971535.1 Notolepis coatsorum | reverse complement strand
ATTAACTCTCTCTCTCTCTCTCCTTCTCTCTCCCTCTCTCCCTCTCTCCCTCTCTCCCTCTCTCTCTCTCTCTCTCTCTCTCTCTCTCTGTCTCTCTCTCTCTCTCTCTCTCCCTCGTGTGTGACCACCATCTCACGAGGAGGCCTCGTGGGACCAGCGTACCCAGCATGCCATTGATTGGGGAAACGTGAGCGTTCGGCCTATCGGTCATGGAGGCCGTGTCATGTGACCTGGTGGGACACACCGTCTTCTGCATTCGGGTTCGAGTTAGAGTTTATCCTGAGGTGCAGTCGGGGAGGGAACAGACTGAAGGAACAGACTGAAGGAACAGACTGAAGGAACAGACTGAAGGAACAGACTGAAGGAACAGAACAGACTGAAGGAACAGACTGAAGGAACAGAACAGACTGAAGGAACAGACTGAAGGAACAGACTGAAGGAACAGACTGAAGGAACATGAAGGAACAGACTGAAGGAACAGACTGAAGGAACAGACTGAAGGAACAGACTGAAGGAACAGACTGAAGGAACAGACTGAAGGAACAGACTGAAGGAACAGACTGAAGGAACAGAACAGACTGAAGGAACAGACTGAAGGAACAGACTGAAGGAACAGACTGAAGGAACAGACTGAAGGAACAGACTGAAGGAACAGAACAGACTGAAGGAACAGAACAGACTGAAGGAACAGACTGAAGGAACAGAACAGACTGAAGGAACAGACTGAAGGAACAGACTGAAGGAACAGAACAGACTGAAGGAACAGACTGAAGGAACAGACTGAAGGAACAGAACAGACTGAAGGAACAGAACAGACTGAAGGAACAGACTGAAGGAACAGACTGAAGGAACAGACTGAAGGAACAGACTGAAGGAACAGAACAGACTGAAGGAACAGAACAGACTGAAGGAACAGAACAGACTGAAGGAACAGACTGAAGGAACAGACTGAAGGAACAGACTGAAGGAACAGACTGAAGGAACAGAACAGACTGAAGGAACAGACTGAAGGAACGTGAGGGTAGTGCACGTTAAAGGGTTCTATGAGGGTAGTGCACGTTAAAGGGTTCTCTGAGGGTAGTGCACGTTAAAGGGTTCTCTGAGGGTAGTGCACGTTAAAGGGTTCTCTGAGGGTTTAAGTTTAAGTTTAAGTTTATTTGGATCCCCATTAGTGACAGCAGTGCTGGGGCTATTCTTCCTGGGGTCCATAACACATAAAATACAGTTACAGACTTATACACTCACAACATTTACATGTCATACAGACAATTAAAACAACAATAAAAACCCTAATCAAATTCATAATACAATATAACAATATATACGCCTTATGAATTCATAATACAATACAACAATATATACGCCTTATGAATTCATAATACAATACAATAATACCTACTCATAATTAATTCATAATACAATACAGCATTATATACTATTTAGCTTTTACATACATGATCTATGTTCATATCAGCCAATTATACAATATTTTAATAATATATCCCTATCAGACACATGTCTTTTCATCCATATATACCTATCTCTTTATCAGACACATACATTTTCATTTACGTACACACTATCTATTAGGGAATGTCAATTTCTTTGGTTGAAAATGTTGTTTTACCACAATTTTGAAACGACATTTACTATTCTCCTGCTTAACATGTCTGGGAAGAGAGTTCCATTCCTGCATACCACGGAACATGACAGTTCGCTTCATTGCATTCGACCTCACTTTTGGAAGTGTAAAACCTCATGCAGAAGCATGTCTGGTGGAATGGTTGTGTCTGTCAAGACTTATAGATAAATTGTTATATAAAATTGAGGGGATCTTTGTAACAAGAATATTCCTAGTGAATACAAGGAGTGAGCAGAGTAATTTATGTTTGACAAGTAACCAAGTTAAACAACTGTGCATCGCTGTGACATTAGTTCTGTACTCACCGCGAAGCGCTATACGTGCTGCTTTGTTTTGTACCATTTGTAATTTTTTCAGTTTATTCGTCGTTACATTCGACCATACTGCAGGACAATAGTCAAGATTTGACAAAACCAGAGCTTGAATTACCTGTTTGATAGAATTTAGTGGTAACAAATGAGCACATCTTTTAACAACAGAAATCCCTCTTCCCATTTTCACTACTATATTGTTTATATGGTGTGACCATGACAATTTACTGTCTAATGTTACCCCTAGGAGTTTAGTCTCCTGGACTTGATTAATTACCACATCACTTATCAAAAGTTTCAAGACTGGGTTCGTTCTTAGAGTATGGTTTGAACCGAAAATGATGCTACTTGTCTTTGATATGTTTAGAACTAGTTTGTTATTCTTTATCCATTCCATCACTGATTGCAACTCTGCCTTTAGGACCATATTTAATTCATTGGCTGTTGAGACTGATGTGTAAATCGTTGAATCATCCGCATACATAGAAATATAGGACTTATTTAGGACAAGAGGCATGTCATTTGTAAATATGGTGTAGAGCAAAGGCCCATGGGTACTTACCGTCTTCACCTCTCCAGAGAAGCTATCGGGCTTCAAGCTAACCTAGCTCAGCACAAACTAATGGAAGTGGATAGGGATCACTAGCCTAGCTTAAAACCCCCGGAGGAGAGGTGTAGGCTAGCTGGTCCATATCTGCTTCCATTCATAAATGGTAAATGGCTGCATTTATATAGCAGCTTTTATCCAAAGTGCTTTACAATTTAATTCCTCACACTTTTTATTTAATTTTATTTTCTCCCAATGTTAGTCGTTATGCCAATTCCCAATCCCCTTCCTGGTCGTTGCGCACTCTACCCCCTACCATCGGTCTGGGAGGGTGCAGACTATCACATGCTTCCTCCGACACATGTGTACCCAGCCCACCGCTTCTTTTCACCTGGCAGCGTGGACTCTCACTGGGGGAGTGTAACGTGTGGAAGGTCACACTACCTCTCCTAGATCCTTCCCTTGCTGTGCAGGCGCCCCGACCGAACTGTAGGAG
This sequence comes from Notolepis coatsorum, assembly GCF_963971535.1. NCBI lineage: Eukaryota > Metazoa > Chordata > Actinopteri > Aulopiformes > Paralepididae > Notolepis > Notolepis coatsorum. Next base: position 225,463 of record NW_028169717.1, on the reverse strand, counting down.
TCGCTGTCCACAACGACCCAGACCACCCCACCAGCTTCCCTCCCTCTAACTCTGCCAATCGAGCCAGTATGACGGCCGGCCAAGCCGGAGGCAACGCTGACAGCCGGATTCGATACCAGTGTCTCTTGAGTTGGTGACGAGCGCTTAGTCCGCTGCGCCACCCTGCCGCCCTGTCCTTCACATTTTACCCGTTCACTCACACACTCACACGCCGATGACGGAGGAATCACGTCTAAAAGGGTTAAACAAACAAACAAACAAACAGACAGACACAGAGTGAAGTGACGGACAGGTGGGCTTACGTCGACGCCTTCTTCTGTGTCTCCACTCGTCCCGTCGCCATTGGTCAGATTTCCGTTGATGGCTTTCCCATTGGTCATACAACATCCATTCTCCCTCCCTCTGCCACCACAGCAGCCACCCTCCTGTAACACACGCACACACACACACACACACACACACACGCACACACACACACATGCGCACACACACACACACGCACACACACATGCGCACACACACACACACACACACACGCGCACACACACACACACACACACACACGCGCACACACACACACACACACACACATTTTAATACTTTATTTGGTTCCACAAATTATATTACATAAACAGGGAATCAAATGTATCGGGGCCAAGTAGCACTCAACACTTAAGGGTACACATAGCACCTCCTTCTCCACGTGGCTAAGCTGCCAATAATAGCTGAGACAGAGCAATATTTGGCAATTTGTTTGGATTTTCTTTTAGACATTGCAGCAATTATCAGACCGGTCATGGTGCATTTGTGTACATGGCCAAGACTTCCGAACACAAGTACACTATATCTACACCTGTACCCAAGGTCAGTCATCACACTGAGCAGTGGTTGGTATTTGATATACTTGTCCCGGAAGGCCTGGTCCATGTACAGATCAAAGGTACAGCCTACTTCTATGACCAGCACCTCTCCGTGGCTGGTGTCAACAAAAACAACGTCCGGTGTATTTGGTATGTTAGCAAAAACATCGTTGGTAAGGCCAAACCACTCTGATAGCACTCTGGCATGTTTGTACATTGCTGCACTAGATGGTGATATGTTCCGTACCACATCAGACACAATGTCCACAATACGGTCATGACGAGCGATGTACAGGTGTTGGTATGCAGTACATCCGTTTGTTATGTGTGCAATGGATTCTAGGTGTTGTGAATCCTGATGGTTTAAACAGAATGGACTGTGAGTTTGAGGATACCAAGTGGACAGATTGTATTGAGTGGGTAATACCTGCAGTCTTGCTTTGATGGTAAATTTTAAAACATTCTCACCAACAGCGGCGTTCTTATACACTGAGTGTGAGACTGAGTGGTCAGCAAACTCCAAACAAGCTAGCTTTCCCTGTAGTCTGAGTCCACACCAGTGCTGCCTGATCTCAGACTGCTTCATGCTAAGCAGAACCCTCCTTGCAGAGTCTCTGTGCAGTTCAACAGTCTCTTGCTGCGGTGTTGTGATGTTGGCCTTCACAACCACACAGGGGTCTGTGATAAGTTCATCAGAGACAGGGACTTCAGTCTGTGTGTTGGTGGGTCTTGTCCATTTCAGCTGAACTCCAGTCTGGTTGCAGAGGTCATTGAGATCTGGCCAGTCAGACCAGACCCCGAAGCCCTTGGCCCGAGAGTCCAGTTTCCCAGAGTCTTTCTTCCTGAAGCCGAGGAAGTTATTCTGGTCTGCGGTGGCCAGGGGGATCTTCCTTCTGCGTAGATCCAGCAGGAGAGAGGCCCTGGCCATTTCTCTGATGGTGACATCATCATTGTTAAGCATGTGGAGCAGGTGGGCTAGCCTCGTGGCTATGTAGGTCCACTCGACATTGGGGACTCCCAGCCCTCCCTCTCCACATGGGAGAAAGATCATGCCCCGTGTGGAGTGTGTGTTGAGGCCTACCCACTTTCTGACCAGCTGAACAGTTTTGTTTGTCATTTCTCTCAGTGCCTTGAGAGGGATGTGTACATTGGCAAAAAAGTGTTGGATTTTAGCCAGAGCCACCTCTCTCACAGCCTGGAACTTCATGATGACAGAGAGGGGGGACAGGTCAATCAGGTGTAGACGATGGAGAAACTCTGTAGTGCGCTCCTCGACCTGCTCCCCCCACTCTCCAGCGATGGTAAACCTGTGGCCAAGGTATGGGTAGGTCTCATTACGGGAATACACCTTGATGGGTTGGCCCATTACAAGAAAGGAGGGGGGCTTGTCGTTCTTGGCCTTATACCAGCGGTTGCCTCCACTGCGGCGCTCATGGAGTACGGCGCACTTGGCTTGCTTCACCTCCAGCCCTGACCACTGGAGGAACTCATCAGTGCGTGCCAGCATGTTAATGATGACATCTTCCTGTCGTGATTACACCTGCACGTCGTCCGCGTATCCCTGAACAGGATTTGGGGATCGGACATGCAGAGGAGCGCACTGGTAAATCCACTTCATCCACTGGTTGAGTGCTAGGATGAAGTTCACGGCACTCCAGGGACAACCAGTTTTTATTCCCACCTTCAGTGCAATCGGCTCTGTGAGCTGTTTGTGTGCATGTCTTACTTTGGTGAAGGTCTTGTATCCTTCCAGAATGGGCCTGTATCCAGTGCAGCGACACAGGTTTCCTGGAAGAAAATGAGTCGAAAGAAAATCTAAAGGAAACGTGGCATGAAACTTAAAATGTGCAGCAATAGATAACATCTTGATGTTGGGTAAACTGAATGTTCAGGTTCGGATGGACGTGTTCACATCAAGGACCCCCAGATTTATACAGATTAGTCAAATCTGAACCCCATTTACAATGTTGTCTCAGGGACCACCAATCTGAGCGGATGTTTGTTGTTGAATATGATTTAGTACAGAATTCTGCAGCTGAATTAACAGTAGAGAAAGTGAAACCTATGATCAAAATCGTATATATATATATTACATCATTATCAGTCCTATTTCTCTTGGGAGCCCCTGGAACCCCCCCCCCCTGGGGGTCCCGGACCCCTGGTTGAGTGTGTCTCCCCCCTGGTTGAGTGTGTCTCCCCCCTGGTTGAGTGTGTCTCCCTCCTGGTTGAGTGTGTCTCCCCCCTGGTTGAGTGTGTCTCCCCCCTGGTTGAGTGTGTCAGCACCTTGGAAGGCCTCCTCCACGTCGGCCATGTCTGGGGTCGGGTTGTTCCTCAGGAGGGCGTACATGGACATCACGATACCCGGCGTGCAGAACCCACACTGCGAGCCGTGCGCTTTAGCTATACGCTCCTACACACACACACACACGCACACACACACACACACACACACGCACACACACACGCACACACACACACACACCCACGCACACACACACACACACACTTAGAATCTTTATTTATGTCCACATAAAGACAATGTTTAAAGGACACAAATATTATCAGTGCACTTGTACATTGTGGGATTATTCCGATACAATCGTGCCCAAATTGACAATGGCAACCAAAGTTACACACACACACATGGATGATGAACCTGACAATCTACACACAGCTCATGGGTACAGATAGCAGCGTCTTCTCCAAATTGCCCGGCTGCCAATAATTGCTGACACTGAGCAATATCTTGCTAATTGTTTGGCTCTTCTCTTCGGAAGACCGGCCATCTGAAGGCCTCTAACATTATGGACATGACCCATGCTTCCAAATATGAAGACTAAAAGTTTACAGTTGTAGCCGAGTTGTGATATGGTATGGTCTAACAGTTGATACTTTAACATTTTGGTTGTAAAGGCTTCCTCTAGAGTTGTTACGACCCTGGCTCAAAGGCCCGCAACCTATGTGCAAACCAACACCAAAACCCCGTGCTCAAACTCAAAATGCTACTCTATTAAGGAATTACTGGTGTAAACTAAAGTACAAGAATAGAAGACCGTGATAGCTATCTGTTAACCCACACTCCTCTAACCACAGACACTGCATGTGTGTTACCAGGGCTGGTTTTAAAGCTGCCAGCAGGTAACCAATCAGCAGCAATTAGCTAATTGGCAGGCCTCACCTGCATGCCCCGTGACACAGGAGTGATCAGGCCTGCATGCACAGTGACACAGGAGTGATCAGGCTCCTGGTACATAACAAGAGTCTAGACTGTAGTCAAACGTGCAACCAACTTCTAGGATGAGAACCTCTCTGTTATTCTCATTAACAATAACAACATCAGGGGTGTTTGCTGAAATATCAGAGAACAGAGAACACACACACACACACACACTTGTGAGGACACTGTATTGACTTACATTCGTCCCCTAACCCCTTGTCCTCACACCGTCTTCTCCAGAGTCAGACAAGAAGATAGATGCCAGTTTCCTCTCTGCGTTCACTGGAAAGCTATCCAGCTGCGAGCTAGCCTAGCTTAGCACAAATTAATGGAAGCCGATACGGACTAGCTAGCCTAGATGTTGGCCAAAAACACCTCTTGCAGAGTTTTAAGTTAGGCTAGTGGTCCGTAATTCGCTTCCATTAATTTGTGCTAAACTAGGCTAGCTTGCAGCCGGATAGCTTTCTACCAGTTGCCATCGTGACATCATCGCTAGGATATTCTAGGGCTGGGCGATATAACGTTAACGATAATTATCGCGATATATTTTAATAATCGATATCAAAAAGAAAGAAATATCGGGGGGAAAAAATCTAGAGAAAAGTGGAGCGACTTGTCTTTCTTGCCTGCAACTTAAAGTAATGGCTTTGCTTGTCCAAATGACAATACTGACCAAATTGAGATTAATTTTTCTCTTGTCTTTTATTTAGTTTGCGTTCTAATAAAAAAATACAGTTTGAAACTGTCTGTACACAGTAGGCAGAGCTAGTCTCCAGTCGCGAGTCACATGTGCGGTGGTTTGTCCACCAAAAAAGCGCCAAAAGATAGAAAAGAAACTAGCAGAGCCAGAACTACTGTTCAACTCCCCTGGAGCCACAGCCAGCAGAGAAGCCTGTTTACTTTCGCTTTTAAACCAGCTGCAGCCTGAGAACTGGAGTGTGAGGGGCTGTAACACTAAAGATGGCGGCAACGACAAAGAATTGCTGCAAAATAAACATACATCTGTTGTTTAAAAAAAAAAAAAAAAATGTAATAAAAAAAAAGGTAATACGATATCGCGTGATATGATATTGTTATCGATATCGTTATCGCAATATAATTTTTGGCCATATCGCCCAGCCCTAGGATATTCTACTCTACACACATGAGACGGCAGAGAGAGGGTTAAAAACACTCTAGTGCTGCCGTGCTCTCTCCTCCCTCCTCCCTCCCTCCCTCCTCTTCCCCTCCTTCCTCCCTCCCTCTTCTCCCCCTCCCCCTCCTCACCTGAACAGGATGTAGTGACGCCGCCACACTGCCGATCCCCTCCACGGTGGTGACGGCACAGTACTGCAGGGAGCAGAGCGGAGCGAGGCAGGCGTTCACCGAGTGGTGGCTTCATAGAGTTAAGATCTTTAACCCTTTCACTGCCACACGACAGCAGGTTAACCCTTTCACTGTGACAATACAGAAGGTTAGCCCTTTACTATCACACAACCGACGGCGATGATTAGCATCATTAGCTCCGTGGATGCGTAACACATTAAGACAGTAACACAATAACACACACAGTAACACAGTAACACAGTAACACACAGTAACACACAGTAACACAGTAACACACAGTAACACAGTAACACAGTAACACACAGTAACACAGCAACACAGTAACATAGTAACACAGTAACACAGTAACACAGTAACACAGTAACACAGTAACACAGTAACATAGTAACACAATAACACAGTAACACAGTAACACAATAACACACAGTAACACAGTAACACAGTAACACAGTAACACACAGTAACACAGTAACACACAGTAACACAGTAACACAGTAACACAGTAACACACAGTAACACAGTAACACACAGTAACACAGTAACACAGTAACACAGTAACACACAGTAACACAGTAACACAGTAACATAGTAACACAGTAACACAGTAACACAGTAACACACAGCAACACAGTAACACAGTAACACAGTAACACAGTAACACAGTAACATAGTAACATAGTAACACAGTAACAGTAACACAGTAACACGGTAACACAGTAACACAGAAACACACAGTAACAGTAACACAGTAACACAGTAACACAGTAACACAGTAACACAGTGACACAGTAACACAGTAACACAGTAACACAGTAACATAGTAACACAGTAACAGTAACACAGTAACACAGTAACACAGTAACACAGTAACACAGAAACACACAGTAACAGTAACACAGTAACACAGTAACATAGTAACACAGTAACAGTAACACAGTAACACAGTAACACAGTAACATAGTAACACAGTAACACAGTAACACAGTAACACAGTAACATAGTAACACAGTAACACAGTAACATAGTAACATAGTAACACAGTAACACAGTAACACAGTAACACAGTAACACAGTAACACAGCAACACAGTAACACAGCAACACAGTAACACAGTAACACAGTAACACAGCAACACAGTAACACAGCAACACAGTAACACACAGTAACACAGCAACACAGTAACACAGCAACACAGTAACATAGTAACACACAGTAACACAGCAACACAATAACATAGTAACACAGTAACACAGTAACACAGTAACACAGTAACATAGTAACACAGCAACACAGTAACATAGTAACACAGTAACACAGCAACACAGTAACACAGTAACACAGTAACATAGTAACACAGTAACACAGTAACACAGTAACACAGTAACACAGTAACATAGTAACACACAGTAACACAGTAACACAGTAACATAGTAACATAGTAACACAGTAACACAGTAACACAGTAACACAGTAACACAGTAACACAGTAACATAGTAACACAGTAACACAGTAACACAGTAACACAGTAACACACAGTAACACACAGTAACACAGTAACACAGTAACATAGTAACACAGTAACACAGTAACACAGTAACATAGTAACATAGTAACACAGTAACATAGTAACACACAGTAACACAGTAACACAGTAACATAGTAACACACAGTAACACAGTAACACAGTAACACAGTAACATAGTAACATAGTAACACACAGTAACACAGTAACACAGTAACACAGTAACACAGTAACATAGTAACACAGTAACATAGTAACACAGTAACACAGTAACATAGTAACACAGTAACATAGTAACACACAGTAACACAGTAACACAGTAACATAGTAACACACAGTAACACAGTAACACAGTAACACAGTAACACAGCAACATAGTAACACACAGTAACACAGTAACACAGTAACACAGTAACATAGTAACACAGTAACACAGTAACACAGTAACATAGTAACACAGTAACACAGTAACACAGTAAGACAGTAACATAGTAACACAGTAACACAGTAACACAGTAACACAGTAACACAGCAACACAGTAACACAGTAACACAGCAACACAGTAACACAGTAACACAGCAACACAGCAACACAGTAACACAGCAACACAGTAACACAGTAACACAGTAACACACAGTAACACAGTAACACAGTAACACAGTAACACAGCAACACAGCAACACAGTAACACAGTAACACAGCAACACAGTAACACACAGTAACACAGTAACACAGTAACACAGTAACACAGTAACACAGCAACACAGTAACACACAGTAACACAGTAACACAGTAACACAGTAACACAGCAACACAGCAACACAGTAACACACAGTAACACAGTAACACAGTAACACAGTAACACAGTAACACAGCAACACAGTAACACAGTAACACAGTAACATAGTAACACAGTAACATAGTAACATAGTAACACAGTAACACAGTAACACAGAAACACAGCAACACAGTAACACAGTAACATAGTAACACAGTAACACAGTAACACAGTAACACAGTAACACACAGTAACACAGTAACACACAGTAACACAGTAACACACAGTAACACAGTAACACACAGTAACACAGCAACACAGTAACACAGTAACACAGTAACACAGTAACACACAGTAACACAGTAACACAGTAACACACAGTAACACAGTGACACAGTAACACAGTAACACAGTAACACAGTAACACAGCAACACAGCAACACAGTAACACAGTAACACAGTAACACAGTAACACACAGTAACACAGTAACACAGTAACATAGTAACACAGTAACACAGTAACACAGTAACATAGTAACAGAGTAACACAGTAACACAGTAACACAGCAACACAGTAACACAGTAACATAGTAACACAGTAACACAGTAACACAGTAACACACAGTAACACACAGTAACACACAGTAACACAGTAACACAGTAACACAGTAACACAGTAACATAGTAACACCGTAACACAGCAACACAGTAACATAGTAACATAGTAACACAGTAACACAGTAACACAGTAACACAGTAACATAGTAACACAGTAACACAGTAACACAGTAACACAGTAACACACAGTAACACAGCAACACAGTAACACAGTAACACAGTAACACAGTAACACACAGTAACACAGTAACACAGTAACACACAGTAACACAGTGACACAGTAACACAGTAACACAGTAACACAGTAACACAGCAACACAGCAACACAGTAACACAGTAACACAGTAACACAGTAACACACAGTAACACAGTAACACAGTAACATAGTAACACAGTAACACAGTAACACAGTAACATAGTAACAGAGTAACACAGTAACACAGTAACACAGCAACACAGTAACACAGTAACATAGTAACACAGTAACACAGTAACACAGTAACACACAGTAACACACAGTAACACACAGTAACACAGTAACACAGTAACACAGTAACACAGTAACATAGTAACACCGTAACACAGCAACACAGTAACATAGTAACATAGTAACACAGTAACACAGTAACACAGTAACACAGTAACATAGTAACACAGTAACACAGTAACACAGTAACACAGTAACACACAGTAACACAGTAACACAGTAATATAGTAACACAGTAACATAGTAACACAGTAACATAGTAACACAGTAACACAGAAACACACAGTAACAGTAACACAGTAACACAGTAACACAGTAATATAGTAACACAGTAACACAGTAACACAGTAACATAGTAACACACAGTAACACAGTAACACAGTAACACAGTAACACAGTAACACAGTAACATAGTAACACACAGTAACACAGTAACACAGTAATATAGTAACACACAGTAACACAGTAACACAGTAACACAGTAACACAGTAACACAGTAACACAGTGACATAGTAACACACAGTAACACAGTAACACAGTAATATAGTAACACAGTAACACAGTAACATAGTAACACAGTAACACAGTAACACAGCAACACAGTAACACAGTAACACAGTAACATAGTAACACACAGTAACACAGTAACACAGTAACACAGTAACATAGTAACATAGTAACACAGTAACACAGTAACACAGTAACATAGTAACACAGTAACACAGTACAACAGTAACACAGTAACATAGTAACACAGTAACACAGTAACACAGTAACACAGTAACATAGTAACACAGTGACACAGCAACACAGTAACATAGTAACACAGTAACACAGTAACATAGTAACACAGCAACACAGTAACACAGTAACATAGTAACACAGTAACATAGTAACACAGTAACACAGTAACACAGCAACACAGTAACACAGTGACACAGTAACACAGTAACACAGTAACACAGTAACACAGTAACACAGTAACACAGCAACACAGTAACACAGTAACATAGTAACACAGTAACACAGTAGCACAGTAACATAGTAACACAGTAACACAGTAGCACAGTAACATAGTAACACAGTAACACAGTAACACAGTAGCACAGTAACATAGTAACACAGTAACACAGTAACACAGCAACACAGTAACACAGTAACATAGTAACACAGTAACACAGTAACACAGTAACATAGTAACACAGTAGCACAGTAACATAGTAACACAGTAACACAGTAACACAGCAACACAGTAACATAGTAACACACAGCAACACAGTAACACAGTAACACAGTAACACAGTAACACAGTAACACAGGAAGGATACAGCACGCGGCCCAGACCCGGGTGGACTCTGGACAGCATCACAGTGCAGGCCCCACACCCCCCCTCTGCACAGCCCAGCTTGGTTCCGGTCAGACCCACTGGGACCAGTCTGTCAAGGAGGAAACCTGCTCTGTGTGTGTGTGTGTGTGTGTGTGTGTGTGTGTGTGTGTGTGTGTGTGTGTGTGTGTGTGTGTGTGTGTGTGTGTGTGTGTGTGTGTGTGTGTGTGTGTGTGTGTGTGTGTGTGTGTGTGTCAGGGCTCTACGCTACATGTGCTCCTAAATGAAAAAATGTAGGAGCACACAAAGAAATTTAGGAGCACAGTGTAAAATGTTCAAGTAACAGAGTTTATTAACCCTTTCACTGCCACACGACAGACGGTTAACCCTTTCACTGTGACAATACAGAAGGTTAGCCCTTTACTATCACACAACCGACGGCGATGCTCCATCATTAGCATCGCCGTCGGTTGTGTGATAGTAAAGGGTTAACCTTCTGTCGTGTGGCAGTGAAAGGGTTAACCGTCTGTCGTGTGGCAGTGAAAGGGTTAACAAACTCACTTTTTTTTTTACTAAAATAAATGTACATGTATATTTGTACTGTGTGTGTGTGTGTGTGTGTGCGTGTGTGCGTGCGTGCGTGCGTGCGTGCGTGCGTGCGTGCGTGCGTGCGTGCGTGCGTGCGTGCGTGCGTGCGTGTGTGTGTGTGTGTGTGTGTGCAAACCGGAATGGGACACATCTGTGCAATAGCATGCACCACCAAAGTCACTGGCCCACTGTGTGCGTGTGTGTATAAGATAAGATGATCCTTTATTGAAATCCTGGTGTCAAAGCAGCACGGGGGGGGATACAGGGGGGGGGGGAATACAGAGTGTGTGTATGTGCGTGTGCTAACTCCGCTAGCGTTATCAGCCGTCAATATAATGCTATCCGCCTCAGTAACATTAGCTGCCTCGCCGCATTTCCTCTTTCTCCTCGTCTCTCTTTCGCTCAAAATAAAAATGAATGGGCTTCATGGCTGGCTGAATTTTTTGCGTTGTCTGAACGTATAACTTTACGGAAGCCCTAAGAGGCCATACATTCATACATTTTATTTACTCCGTTTTTTTCCCGTGATAACGAGTTCATTTAATTTGTTTTCTCGTGATAACGGGATAATTTTCTCGATATCTCGAGAAAACAAAACGATAGTCTACTCTAGTATATATTAAATCACTGCAGGAAACATCATTCAGTGTCGCAATGTCAGAGGAGCAGCAGGATATTGATCACCGCGTCACATATCTCTTCAATCAAGGCCTGACAGGCTGAAATAGCTGTATGCCTTGCTGTTACAGATAATATATATATATATACACATTATTGTGCCACGGTTACCGGCGGCGCAATCAAAGTGAGCTCTCAAAGAGCACCTACGGGAGGCTGCAACTCCAAACTGGCCCCTTAAAAAAAACTGTGCATGTGATTGATTGATTGAAAACTTTATTAACAGATTGCAGAATGGGTACAATACAGTACAGTGCGGCTCAATACACACAATTGTTAAGGGGATGCAGACCAGAGAAAGACTTTCATCTTGTTTACATCAGGGTCCCCCGTTTTCAATTCATAGTGAATTGTAAGTAAGGGTGCAACTAGCACCGTGCAATCCATTCTTTGTGGATCTAGCCCTCGAGTTTTCTTTAGAAAACTGTGTGAATTATCTTCAAAAGCATGTGAACTCTGTTAATATTTTAAACCTGTGTGTGAGAGATGTGTGATTTGTGGATTCAAATAAAGTATTTAAATGTGTGTGTGCGTGTGTTTTCGTCAGTTGAGTCATCGTAAGGTAAACATTTACAGTCATGCTCCTCTGAAGAATCAATCCCT
>NW_028169717.1:206303-213259 GCF_963971535.1 Notolepis coatsorum | reverse complement strand
TGTGTGGTGTGTGTGTGTGTGTGTGTGTGTGTGTGTGTGTGTGTGGTGTGTGTGTGTGTGTGTGTGTGTGTGTGTGCGTGCGTGCGTGCGTGCGTGCGTGCGTGCGTGCGTGCGTGCGTGCGTGCACAGTGAGTGTGAGTTTGGACAAACAAGCCTTCAACAGCGTAGATTAATGATTTGTTTGATTGAAATCTGCATGTGTGTGTTTTTTCTCCAGTGAAGCTAGTATAACAATGCTTGAGAATGGATGATGAATTTAGAAACATGCAGAGTAATGGAAGTACACGTGTTTTCTCCATGAGTGATGAAGCATGAGCCTAACTCTAATACAAGCTGGGGTGTAAAGTACTTGAGAAATTGTACTTCGTTACAATACTTAAGTATTGTTTTTGGAGATTTGTACTTTACTCAAGTATTATTAAGTTTGTATACTTATCAATTACATTTCAGAGAGAAAAAAGTACAAAGTACAAATCTCGGAGGTCCAACTATTTGAATTAGTAGGGTAACACTTTATAATAACACTCAGTTATAAGACCTTTATAAGGTATTTGTAGATAATGAACTAATCATGAACAGACCATTCATATACATTCGTGGATTATTATTAAATCATTTATAACTGTATTTGTATAACATTTACAAATTAGTTCTACATTATTTATAACTCATTATCAACATTGTTTGTACTTGATTTGTTCATCATTAAATAATGTTGTTTAATGTGTAGTGACACATTTTGTTACCGTCTGTAGTGTGGTAGTGAAAGGGTTAACTTTTTTTTTTTTTTTTAAGATTTATTTTTTGGCGTTTTATCGCTTTATTTCTACTGGGCAGTCCAGTAGATAGAGATAGAGGAGGAAAGGGAGACAGAGTGGGGGGAAGACATTCGGCAAATAGCGACGGGTTCGGGAATCGAACCCGGGTTGGCCGTGTCGCGGCTGAGCGCGCTATGTGGTTCGCCACTGGGGCACCCCAATAGGGTTAACCTTCTGTAGTGTGGTAGTGAAAGGTTAACCTTCTGTAGTGTGGTAGTGAAAGGTTAACCTTCTGTAGTGTGGTAGTGAAAGGTTTAACCTTCTGTAGTGTGGTAGTGAAAGGTTAACCTTCTGTAGTGTGGTAGTGAAAGGGTTAAGGAGAGAAATTATGCACACCATTTTCTGGAATATCAATCAATCAGATTTATTTATATAGCACATTTAACATGACACGTGACGTGTCAACCAAAGTGCTGTACAGAGGGGTAGATACATAGATACATATAGACAACAATCACAACTCCGTTTTATGGGAGGGCACACAGGCAAACACACAGGAAAACAGGGCATGAGTCAGTGAACGGGAAAGGCTAGTAGGTAGAAGTGGGTTTTGAGCCTAGATTTGAAGGCATCTGTCGAGGGGGCGAGGAGCCTAATGGAGGTGGGGATGCTGTTCCACAGTGCAGGGGCTGCGACAGCAAAGGCACGGCCCCCCCTGAGCTTGAGGTTAGACCTCCGGACTGTCAGGAGCCTCTGATGGGCTGACCTGAGGGACCTGGTGTTGGAATGGGGGGATAGGAGGTCTGAGATGTAGGAGGGGGGGGTGACCATTAAGGGCTTTAAAAACAAATAGGAGAACCTTAAAATGTATTCTGTAGCGTACTGGGAGCCAATGAAGGGAGGCAAGGACAGGGGTGATGTGGTCTCTCTTACGGGTTCCGGTCAACAGTCTGGGGTTTTGTACCAGTTGTAAGCGGGACAGGGTTAATGCCTATATAGAGGGAGTTGCAGTAGTCTAATCTAGATTAAATGAAAGCGTGGATAACTCTCTGGTCTGCAGGGGAGAGAAGGGCTTTGAGGAATATACCCGGATGAGCTCCAACTTTTAACAAAGACAAAAGGGCTTTCCCCCTCTCATCGGCCCTCTGTTTCCGTTGAGCTGATCCTGGAGACAACACTCTGCAGGTGCCTGGTTTAACAGCTCCACAGAGCTCCCGGGTGGAGCCAGAGGAGGGGGAGTCTGCTTCACGTTAATGAACTAGTGTAATGTCACAGTGCAGCACAAAAAAAAAACAGGCTATGCAGCACACCTGGAATATTTTTTCATTAACTGCAAACCCTTCTATTCTCTGGAATTTGTCTCATTTATTCCTGTCAGCGTGTACATTCCACCGCAGGCCCGTGTGCGCGAGGCGCAGCAACAGCTGGCTGATCAGGTAATTGCGGTGGGAAGCCAGAACCCAGGCTCGTTGGTTTGGGGACTTTAACAAAGCGATCCTGAATAAAGAGGCTCCCCGCGTAGCCTACAGGCTTGATCACTGCTATACCGCCATCATCAGACGCATTATAACTCTGGCTTGATCACTGCTATACCCCTCAATCATCAGACGCATATCGCTCCCCAAAGGCACTCCAGGTGTTATTTCAACGTTGTGTTTCAGTGTTCGATGTACACATGTTCAAGTAACACTTCTGATACTGGTTTTTTAAACACTCAACTAACCGCCTCGGCCAGTCCTTCATACCAGCGGCCATCAGACTCCACAACAGTGGGCAGGGACTGCTGCCAGACATCCAACTACAACTACTAGGAACCTAAAAGGACAATAACACTACCTTATGCATACTGTCTGCACATTATGTGAATACTGTATATTTCAGTTAGTATGTTGCTATGATGCCTGCATTTCCCCAAGGGGATCAATAAAGGAATATCTTATCTTATATGGGCGCTTTAAAGGAACACTTCACCCAAAAATGATAATTTCTATTTGTATATAAATTACTCACCCGTGTTGCCTTGAATTCATGAAGACATTTTATGTTTGACTCCATGGTGAACGGTGGCGTGTAAACACGGTAGCCATACTTGATGAATTTAAGTTAACCATTTCACTACCACACTACAGAAGGTTAACCGTTTAACTGCCATACGACAAAGGGTTAAAATGGGGATCAACAGCAAAACTATATGGTGCAGTATAATCCAAGTCTTGTTCATCCAGTCGTATCCTCGAGACTTCCCAGACACGTGCATTTACGCAAAATATTTGACAACGGAAATATTTCTGGATATTAAAGATTGCAATTCATTTCACAGGAGAATACGCCCAGAGCGTCCTGTCTTGGAAAAGCACATTTATCATTGTTTTTTGCAAAGTATTTATTGTAGGAAAGGATTTATTTACAAAGGATACAAAGGAAATGCAAAGGACTTATTTACAATAGATTAATAATCTATTGTAGCCCAGTGGGAGCCTGCAGGGAAAGTGTAGCGAGCCTGGTACCACCATGTGCCCCTGCTCTGGAGCTCCCTGCCTGCAGCCTGGTACCACCATGTGCCCCTGCTCTGGAGCTCCCTGCCTGCAGCCTGGTACCACCATGTGCCCCTGCTCTGGAGCTCCCTGCCTGCAGCCTGGTACCACCATGTGCCCCTGCTCTGGAGCTCCCTGCCTGCAGCCTGGTACCACCATGTGCCCCTGCTCTGGAGCTCCCTGCCTGCAGCCTGGTACCACCATGTGCCCCTGCTCTGGAGCTCCCTGCCTGCAGCCTGGTACCACCATGTGCCCCTGCTCTGGAGCTCCCTGCCTGCAGCCTGGTACCACCATGTGCCCCTGCTCTGGAGCTCCCTGCCTGCAGCCTGGTACCACCATGTGCCCCTGCTCTGGAGCTCCCTGCCTGCAGCCTGGTACCACCATGTGCCCCTGCTCTGGAGCTCCCTGCCTGCAGCCTGGTACCACCATGTGCCCCTGCTCTGGAGCTCCCTGCCTGCAGCCTGGTACCACCATGTGCCCCTGCTCTGGAGAGACCAGCAGGGTGTGAGATGATATGATATGATATGATATGAGATGAGATGAGATGAGATGAGATGAGATGAGATGAGATGAGATGAGATGAGATGAGATGAGATGAGATGAGATGAGATGAATAGAAATACTTTTATTATCCTGAGGGAAATTTGACACTGCAAATCGCTCAACATTAAACATTTAGACAGAACAGGTCACGAATAAAAATAACAAAACAAATCAAATTGCCTAAGAATAAGAATAGAATAAAATAGAATAAAAATATAATAAAAATATAATAAAAATATAATAAAAATATAATAAAAATAGAATAAAAATAGAATAAAATATACAGTAAATAAATACAGTAAAAATATACTGAAGTCTATTATGATATGATATGATATTTTCATTTATAATACGTCGCCCAGCCAATTTTTACATCGGTCCAGGGGGCGCAGCCCGGGGGAAAATAATACGAATAAATGGACAGGACAAAAGGAAACAGGGAACCAGGCAGACGGACAGACAAAGAACATAAGAACACCTCAGACACACAACACAACAGCAAAGTAACTCAGTGATCATCCAGAGCGAAAAGGTGGGTTTTAAGCGAGGCCTTGAATGTCTGTACGGTGTTGGCAGACTTGATGTTGAGGGGGAGCTTATTCCACAGTGTCGGCGCCATCACTGCAAAGGAAACCCTTTGAACTGCACCAATTATTTATTCCTGTTCCATTCTGGCCAGTGGACATTTAACCTCTGAAGTCGGAGCTACCGGTCACAGGAGAAATAGCACTGCCATTACATTTTTGTATCCTAATATCATAACACAGCGGCTGAATGAATGAAAACTTTATTTAACAGATTGCAGAATGGGTACAATACAGTACGGCTCAATACACACAATTGTTAAGGGGATGCAGACCTGAGAAAGACGTTTGTCTTGTTTACATCAGGGTCCCCCATTTTCAATTCATATAGACATTTATGACATACTCAACATACATGACATTTATGGCATAGGGACATATAGGTATTTAGTACTGATACATTTGTGACATAAACGGTATTCAAATATACAGTACTGTTACCCCTAGATCCTGACAGAGTATATACATATGATGGGGAGGGGACTGTACATTAGGAGGGGGTGGGTGGGTGGGAGAGAAATATACATACAGCGGGGAGGGAATATATACATGCGGTGGGGAGGATACTGTCTATTAGGAGGTGGTGGGGGTTTTGGGCATTTACGGTGGCCAGTTTCGAATTGCAGCCTCCCGTAGGTGCTCTTTAAGAGCGGTTTTGAATGTGGGTAGGGATTCACATTCCTTTACAGCTTTGGGTAGGGCGTTCCACATTGATGTGGCATAATTGCAAAACGTATTTAGTCCCTTGTTTGAGCCGAATCTGGGTTTAACATGATTTGTTGAGTTTCCTCTGGTGTAGTGGTTGTGGTATTCACTGACCTTTGGGAAGTATTTTGACATGTACATGGGTACCTTAGTCGTATAGTGTATCTTGTAGACCAGGCCCATTGCAAGTTGCTGTACTCTGTCGTCTACTCTAAGCCATCCTAGGTTGTCAAAGTGGGCAGGGGTGAGGTGGGTTCTGGGGTTCAGGTCAAGTAGTAGTCTATCCAGTTTGTTTTGTGATGTTTGTAATTTTGTTTTAAGCGCCTTTGAGGTGCTTTGGTACCATGAGGTGCACGCATAGTCATAGTACCCTTGAATGAGTGCTCCTGCCAGAGTCTTCAGGGTATTCTTGTTTACCAGAGAGGAGATCCGGTACAAGAATCTAGTTCGTTGGTTGACTTTTTTTATTACATTGGATGCCATTTTGTCACAGGAAAGATTTGCCTCTAGGATGGAACCCAGGTAGGTAATTTCGTCTTTCCTTGTGACAATATTGTCACCCACTGCAACTGAGAAGCCGTCGGTCTTGCTGAGTTTGTTATTTGAACCGAAGAGAATGGACTCTGTTTTGCCCATGTGTAATGATAGTTTGTTATCAGCGAGCCATATGCAGATTTTGCCTAGTTCCGAGCTGAGGGTTTTTTCAACCTGCAACTTGTTCTTGTCAGAGACCAGCAGGGCTGAGTCATCCGCAAACAGGAACAAGTTGCAGTCACAGGCTGACGACACTCACTCACTCACTTTTTCTGCTCTCAGGAGATCATCGCCGTCGGAAGCGGCGTCGCGTGTAATTAGCCATTTTCAGAAGCTTTGTGGTCCGGTCGGCGTGTATCACTTCCGCAACGGATTTAGTCGGATTTCGGTTTCCGGGTTCGCCTGATTGGCCGCGACGGCCACGTGACACGCCCCTGCGGCAGCGGCAGCATTGCCGCTGCGAATCAGTCAGAGCAATATTGTCGCGCCATCTTCTGAGTGCAGACGCGCTGCTGTTTAATCACTTTTCCCACTTCAATGACAGAGCTGCTGTTTAATGCTCACTTTTCCCACTTCAATGACAGAGCTGCTGTTTAATGCTCACTTTTCCCACTTCAATGACAGAGCTGCTGTTTAATGATATTGTCGCGTTGTGGAAAGCAGGATGAGAGAGCGTAGATTTCAGTGTGTATCATTTAATCATTTATCATTTAACATTTGAAAGACAGAGCTGCTGTTTAATAATATTGTCGGGTTGTGGAAAGCAGGATGAGAGAGCGTAGATTTCAGTGTGTATCATTTAATCATTTATCATTTAACATTTGAAAGGCATACATTGTTGTCATACAGAAGTACAGAATACTTTTATCCAAAATGCTTAACAGTCTCTGGAGCGCGCCAGTAAGAAGCATTTTCACTGCAACTCGTACACCTTACATTTCTGCTTTGCACTATAGCGTATTGTATATTAGTACATTGCATAGTATATTGTATATTGTATGGTACAGTAACAGTCTCTGGAAGAAGCATTTTCACTGCAACTCGTACACCTTACATTTCTGCTTTGCACTATAGCGTATTGTATATTAGTACATTGCATAGTATATTGTATATTGTATGGTACAGTAACAGTCTCTGGAAGAAGCATTTGCACTGCAACTCGTACACCTTACTGTAAATTGTACCTCATCCCATTGCTGCTTTGCACTATAGCGTATTGTATATTAGTACATTGCATAGTATATTGTATATTGTATGGTAACTCAGTTACTTCTATTCTGCATCGAACATTGTACATA
>NW_028169717.1:176303-201303 GCF_963971535.1 Notolepis coatsorum | reverse complement strand
CTACCACACTACAGAAGGTTAACCTTTCACTACCACACTACAGAATGTTAACCCTTTCACTACCACACTACAGACGGTTAACCCCTTCACTACCACACTACAGAAGGTTAACCTTTCGGCGGCCAGGTAGCGCAGCGGACTAAGCGTCTGCCTACCACCACAGAGACAGTGGGATCGAATCCAGCTGCCGCGGTACCTCCGGTTTGGTCGGTCGTCCATACTGACACAATTGGCAGTGTCAGCGGGAGGGAAGCCGGTGGGGTGGGTCCTGGTCGTTGTAAACAGCGACTCCTACTGGTCGGTCGGGGCGCCTGCTCAGCGAGGAAGGGATCTGGGTGAGGTAGTGTGATCCTCCCACGCGTTACACTTCCCCAGTGAGAGTCCTCACTGTCAGGTGAAAAGAAGCAGCTGGCTGACTCCGCATGTATCGCGCGCAACGACCAGGAGGGGGGGGGGGGGGGGGGGGGATTGGCATGACGGGAGAAAAATGCAGAAAAAGGAGGAGAAAAAGTAGATAAAAAAAAGAAGGTTAACCTTTCCCTACCACACTACAGCAGGTTAACCTTCCACTAACACACTACAGAAGGTTAACCCTTTCACTGCCACACGACTAAGGATTAACCCTTTCACAACCACACTACTTAAAGTTCCACCCGCCTCCCGACTTGCTCCGTGTGACCCTCTGGTGAGCTGCTCGGGGGGGGGGGGGATGAACTCTGCAACATGATGCCGCCAGTTAAGTCTGTACATCAGAGGGAGATGTGGGATTCATTCAACAACATGGATATTTACATTTCAGTCATTTAGCTCATGCTTTTATCCAAAGCGACTTCTCGCAAAAGCAATATATGAATGCAGTTGTGAAGTGTCACAGCCAACTAGTGACACTGGTTAATTATGACATACTGTTCTCTCTGTCAATTGTGGGATGTAAAAGGTTTAAGCATATGTTTATGGTATATATCTGTTTTAAATCTAGGCATATGTTACTGTATGTGTCTATATGTGAAGTGTATTCATATATATATATGTGTATATGTATATATATGCATATACGCTTTGCACGAGAACCTAGGTCTGGGCTGGTCTGCACAAGTCAGAATGAAAAGAGCAAGGGGCCTCTGTGCTCACAGTTCAGTGAAGACAAGAATGTGACCTTGCAGCAGGGGAGCCTGCAAAATTAACCCTTGCCTGTCTTGTCAGAAGAGAGAGACATCATAACACTTTAAAAACCACATGTGTGATTCCATGCAAGGTAACCATGCCCAAGTATACTGTATGAGTATTGAATAGTACAGGTATATATATATATCTGTATATATCTGTATATATATATATATATATATATATATATATATATATATATATATATATATATATATATATATATATATATATATATATATATATATATATATATATATATATATAAGCGTATAAGACTATTCATGCAAGAAGTGTATTCATGTATTGTACACTACACAGGGCATTTGCTTCCATCTCAATACTGACTGGACCCCTCAGGAATGTGCTTGGGGCCTCTGCTCCAGCTAGAAACAGATAACAGACCTAGGGTTTTTCCCAAGAAAACGTGATCCGTTACTTCCCTGGTTGCTGTAGCAACTAGGAGGGGAGGAGAGTTAGTCCTTATGTGTTATACGTTGATTGGATGGTAGAAATTACATCACTGTATTTGGACCAATAGCGAAGAGATCTGGGGCCCTTTATAAAGACCAACTTGCCAGATCACAGACAGATTTTACAGGATTTTGAGATGTTGAGATTTTCAGATTTTCAAACAGATTTTGCTTGCAGACACCAGGCATAGGCTATGCTATCCTATAGAGGATGACGTTTTGTTATACAATCTTTTAAACTGTATTGGACATGTCCAATACAGACTATTTTGTAACTTCATTAAATAAAAATGACTTTTTATAATATCCATGGAGTTCGAGCACTGCTTTCTGCCAGCAATGGGCCAAGAGACTGGCCGCGCCCTGCACATTCTTGGAGGTGACTATGTTACAGATTGAATCAATTGCTGGTTAATGCTTTTCAGCTAAAGTTATATATTATATATATATATATGCTATTGACGGTAGTAATACTATATATGGCAATGTTTGTTGTTTGCGGGTTCCGGTATCTCTGTGTCCGACGGACTCTGTCAAGTTTGTGGGAAATAGGTGTTCGAGTCACTGCAGGACTTGAGGATCAGTACCACGGATCGATGGATCTGTCGGATTGATAAGGGGTACTGGGGCTTGCAAATAATGATTAAGTGTTAGTACGCTAATGTTACATTATTAACAGTGGTAATACTTATTAAAAAAGTAGTAATACAACCAAGCTTTCAAATGAGCAGTATTACAGGCCTTCCCTCACAAATGAGGACGGTGATGATGGTGGTGGTGACGTAAGATCACCAGGCTTACAAATGATTGTTAGTACGCTAATGTTACATTATTAACAGTGGTAATACTTATTAAAAAAGTAGTAATACAACCAAGCTTTCAAATGATCAGTACTACATGCCTTCCCTCACAAATGAGGATATTGGCGGTGATGGTAAAGTAATACAATCAGGCTTTCAAATGAGCAGTATTACAAGCCCTTTCGTAAAATGATAATAATGATGATGTTATTATAGGCAATAAGAGTTCTCCTAGACATACATTCGGTTTATTACAAACGAAGGAGAGGTTAACAACTCTTCTATGCTTACATTTCATATCTACTGGATATAACTAAACTAGTGACTATGAAGTAAGCTTGACAGAAATAGTAATTGACTCGAGAACTTGGCGAGTTTAGCACCTCGCTGGGGGATATCGAGCGGCCACAGGCTTCTATCTCGAGTAGGTGATTGAGATAGATAGAGACACATGTAGCTTTTAACAGCAGTCCATTTACCATTCAAGTTCTACACTGTCGAACAATGCCAGGCAGTTACCCATAGCTGCCTGCTGACTTGTTGTAAACAATTTGGATAAAATAATCTGCTAATTGACTGAATGTAAAATGTAAAATGGCGAACACTGCCTGTGTGTTCCTCTCTGAGGCTGGAACTTCTCTGCATGTCCTTCAGGTATTCCTACTCCTCTATCCGTCTCACTGTCCTTCCACTACATCGTTCATCTCCTTCAGTGTAGGACCCAGGCCTAGACCTGCACCCTGAGAGAGGGAACCGCGCCCTGAGTGGGAGGTTCGAAGGGTCAACGTGGGTATAAAACAGGAGGGAAGACTGTCAAGTTTTAAACTGTGGATACCAAACAGAGAAGGTAAAGACGACTTTGAACTGTTGAACAGTAATCCAGAACTATTTTATTGCACTGTAAAAAAAATATATTTTATCTATTCTATTCTACTATCTACCTTTTATTATTGTCTATTTAAAACTGAATCAAACCATAAACAAGGTGGCCTGTTGGGATGTTAGATCCTATTGTGAACAACTGTGATTGTATATGTCTGCACTTTATGTTTATGGATGAAGGATTGCACTACAACTCGTACACCTTACTGTAAATTGTACCTAAAATTGTACCTCATCCCACTTCTGCTTTGCACTAGATAGTACTGTACATTAGTACACTGCATAGTATTGTGTATTGTATATTATATGGTAACTCAGAACATTGTACATATGTCTATACCGAACAACTGTGACCTCATTCTTCTTCTAAATTCATGCTATATTATGTTATTATGTTATTTGATACTATCTTGTCTAGCACAGTCTCTGGAGCGTAACAGTAAGAAGCATTTTGTATGAAAGTATTCTGTACTTCTGTATGACAACTATTAAAGAACTTGAACTTGAACTTGAACTATGTGCTCATTTTATGCCTGTCCTTTTTCTGTTGTGAAGCACTTTGAGCTGCAGTTTCTGTATGAAAGGTGCTATACAAATAAAGTTTATTATTATTATTATTATTATTATTATTATTATTATTATTATTATTATTATTATTATTATTATTATTATTATTATTATTATTATTATTATTATTATTATTATTATTATTATTATTATTATTCAGTGCTAAAGGCGCAATCTGTGATCCAGACGTAAACACAATAAATGGCTGACGGACACATTTAATTTTACTCTCTGGATACAAGGACAACTATAAAGCGCCCTACAAATCAAATATATTATTATTATTATAATTAGTATTACGGACACGACAGGTATGTGACAGATTCTGCTTTGTGATGTTTTATTAAGAAAGTAACACAAAGCATATTTTCCATCTACAGATCAAACTATTCAGTGTATATACACACACACACACTAATCAGGTTTAGGCAGGCAGAGTGACTGTTTGATAGAAGATTAGACTGGCGTGGTCGTGGCTGGGGACAGGACCGCACAGGAGCAGTCACATGCTATATAGAGGGACACAGACACATACACGGAACACACACATGGAACACACACATGGATTACATCTTGTTTTTACACAAACCTCTCACCCAGTGTGTACTACTCACACACACACACACACAGACACACACAAACACAAACACAATGATAAATGCGCCCTCACACACAAAGAAAACATATGTGAATACATGAAATGCATGACACACAGACAACACACACACACATAGACACACACAGACACACACACACACAGACACACACACACAAACACAATGATAAATGTGCCCTCACACACAAAGAAAACATAATGTGAATACATGAAATGCATGACACACACACACACACACACACACACACACACACACACACACACACACACACACACACAAACCAGCTTGAAACCAACATTTCCAGGGTCAAGAGTGAGAGTGAGAGGTTTTTCCATAGCAACAGCACTGCAGGGCACTGAGAGGGGGTCTAAAACGCACATTACTATTCCGACCCAAGCATTCTGGTACTTTTAGTTGGAGCACGTAAACGCTGTATCCCACTTAGAACAGACCGGATCAGCTCATATCCTGAGGAACCTGAATTAGACAGCCGGGACACGAAGAGACTTTTGATGCTTTTTTTTATAATTTTTTTTATTTATTGACAAAAACATATAACAAAATTGACAGATCAACATGTGTATGTGCATTGTCAAGAAAATAACGAAAAAGTCCAAGACTTGTTTCCATCGTTGTCCCTCTTGTTTTCAAGTTTAGGTGGCGCATTGGCGTCTGTTTGAAGTGCATTGAGCATTTTAGTGAATAGTCTAAAGTGCATTAATACTAGTAATCATGTTTCATAAAACAAATGCATTAAGAGCATTAGTCATGGTTCATTGTTGCATTAAGCAATAATAATTGTTCAACAATAAAGTGCATAAAGACAATAATCATGGTTCAACAGAGGTTCAGCACATATAGAGTCACACAAATATTACAGTGGCAGGTTACTAAATAGCCGCTAAATTACTAAATTACCATTACTGAATAGATGTCTGTGTCATTTCATTGTTTTACATGAGATTTGAATAGATTAGACTCAAATTATACTCATTATACAGCACAGTATAGTACAACGGAAATAGGTTTGGCATCCAACCAGAGTGCAAATGTAACAGTAAAGTGCAATAGTATTATACAATATACAGGTGATTAAACTGGGTATAAAATAATACATTAGTACTACTGAGTAATAGTGCCAAACAGATGTATCTACAGACTTTTAATATTAATATGTATGTTTTTGTGTTTGGTGGACTGACTGCCTTTGAGCAACACTGTACTTATTTTATACCTATTCTTATGTCTGCACTTTATGCATTGTTTTTATTCTGTCAACTGTATGCAAATTGTATGTTCATTTTATTCTATTTGCTCTTGGGCACGTTGGGCTGAATATGTGAAAGCTGCTATATAGATTAGTTATTATTATTATATTGTAAAAGAAAATGTATGCATCGAAATGTCCTTGAGGTTGACCTCAATTGTCCTTTGAGAATAAATAAAGGTTTGAATTTAATTCAATTGAATATTTATCACTCCTTTTAAGTATATTCATGTGTCACAATCCCAGACTGAGCCCTGTCTGGGACAGTTGGAACAATATGAACAGTGGTCTCCTGCTGCCCTCTGGCGGGCACCGTCAGATGGTGCAGTCTATTATATATTTATGGTTAGGTATGATTAATGTTATGTCCTGGTTCATGTTGTCGTGGGCTCTCCCTTCCCTTGTTTGATGTCGTCCTCCTGTCTGGTTGTTGTGTGTGATTATGCCTTTTGTGTCTAGGTTGAGTTATTCCTAGTGTGTTCTGATTTTTGCATTCTATGTTTTAGCCTGGCCTTAGCCAGGTGTTGCTCGTTATAATCAGTCTGTGTATTTAAGTGTGGTCTGTCCTCACTTCCTTGTGGCGTCATTGTCTCTGTTTCCTGTCGTGTTCCTGTTCTTCATGTGTGAAGCTCCCTGTCAGCCGTTTACCCTTTATTTACCCGTGAGTTCGTTCCTCTTTAGTCCAGTCCTGTTTTTCCTGCTCAGCTGAGGTTTGTTTTCCGTGTTTTCAGTTCGCTTTTGTTTATTCTTTGGAACGTGCTGTTTTGTACCGACATGCTCAGTAAAAGTCCTTCACTATTCATTACTCTGCCGCCTCTGCCTCCTCTCTCTCGTTATCATTGTTCTGCATATTGGGTTCTCCTCTTCTTCCCTCACCGCCCCATCGTAACATTCATGACTTTATATGTATAAACAACTTAAAACTCCTTAACCCTTTCACTGCGACACTACAGAAGGTTAACCCTTTCACTAAAACACTACAGAGGGCTAACCATCTGTAGTGTGGTAGTGAAAGGGTTAACCTTCTGTAGTGTGGTTGTGAAAGGGTTTACCCTTTGTTGTGTGGCAGTGAAGGGGTTAACCTTCTGTATTGTCGGAGTGAAAGGGTTAACCCTTCGGTAGTGTGGTAGTGAAAGGGGTTACCCTTCGGTAGTGTGGTAGTGAAAGGGTTTACCCTTCGGTAGTGTGGTAGTGAAAGGGTTTACCCTTTGGTAGTGTGGTAGTGAAAAGGTTAACCGGGATATGGCTTGATTGGCCCTGCTGTCAGGAAGGCTGTGAGAATGTAAACACACTCATCCGAGTAGCTGATGGGACCAGGCTGAACACAAAACAAGGCTGAACACAAAACAAGGCTGAACACAAAACAAGCGCCGATCCGCAATAGCTGTGGCCACATACGGGCACACACACACACACACACACACACACACACACACACACACACACACACACACACACACACACACACACACACACACACACACACACACACACACGCACACACACACACACACACACACACACACATACACACACACACACACACACACACACTGACAGACACACACACACACACACACACACACACACACACACACACACACACACACACACACACACACACACACACACACACACACACACACACACACAGGGCCGCCTGGGAGAAATGCGAGGCCCTGTGCGAGATTTAAACGCGAGGCCCCCCCCCCCCCCCCCCCCCCCAAGGTAAAAAAAAAAGAAAAAAAATATATAATAATAATATAATATAACTGATAGCATCAAGCTAACATTCCCAGGCGAGCGAAAACGAGCAGCTAACGTCGTAGCTAAACAGCTAACTGCTAATTGGGGCGTCCAATGATCGAAGGGTTGGTGGTTCGAATCCCGCTCAAGCCCATGTCCATCCCATTGCCGTTGTGTCCTTGGGCAAGACACTTAACCTACTTGCCTCGTATGAATGTGTATGCATGTGAATGAATGTTGGTGGTGGTCGGAGGGGCCGTAGGCGTTGATTATTCGCCACGCTTCCGTGAGTCTGCCTCAGGGCAGCTCTGGCTGCAATTGTAGCTTACCACCACCGGTATGACTGTGTATGAACGAATAATGGACTCTGTGAAGCGCTCTGAGTCAGAGCAACAGTCAGTCAGTCAGAGAAGAGCGCTATATAAATCCAATCCATTATTATTAACAGTTAGCTCAACCATCGCTAACCACTGAAAAACTGTACAACGTGAGAAAAGCAATACAGGCCAACACTTCAGACAGCCGCTGTGTTTTCCTCTTCTCATACGAAGAGAGAAGGGAAAAAGAAGGCAATATATGTCCCACTACAGAGTGGTGTTTACCATAGCGGTGCCGGCAACAAGTCCCTCGCGGACTATAGCCGACTTGAGCATGGAGATATTCTCATAATGAAACACCAAGCTCACCTCCCTCGCACCAGGTGCTGATACCAGGCCACACACCTTTAGCTACTAGTACTACAATAGCTAGTCGGCCCGTTTGGCTAAAGTAGGGATAAAATAGAGCTAAAAGTGGTGAAGGGAAAGAAAAGAAGAGTCTAATCATGTTGTTAATTAATTACAGTCCACAAATCAGCTCCTCCAGTCCACGGCAGTTGGCCCGTCCTGGCCCTGCCTGGTTGTGGAGCCTGATTCCCACCGGCACAAAGGACTGCCCAAAGCGCTTTGTGGTATGTCGGAGGGGGAGGGGGGGGGGGATAAGTCTGTGGCTAAACGTGGACTGCATTGCGGTCAGCTCATCATGGAGGGGGTGGCAGGGGTTCTCAAGGATAGTGTACAGCTTCCTCCTCGTCCTCCCCTCTGCCACCACCTCCAGACTGTCCAGTTCCGCTCCCACCACAGAGCGTGCTTTCCTAACCATGGAGATCAAGTGTGTAAGTGTGTGTGTGTGTGTCTCTGTGTGTGTCTCTGTGTGTGTGTGTGTCTCTGTGTGTGTGTGTGTGTGTGTGTGTGTGTGTGTGTGTGTGTGTGTGTGTGTGTGTGTGTGTGTGTGTGTGTGTGTGTGTGTGTGTGTGTGTGTGTGTGTGTGTGTGTGTGTGTGTGTGTGTGTGTGTGTGTGTGTGTGTGTGTGTGTGTGTGTGTGTGTGTGTGTGTGTGTGTGTGTGTGTGTGTTGTGTGTGTGTGCAGGGCCGCCTCAGAGGGTGTGCGAGCAGTGCAGTCGCACAGGGCCTCGCGGGAAGGGGGGCCTTTTTTTTTTTTTTTTTTTTTTTTGTGAGGCCCTTTTCACCACAGACCTAAAATCTAGTTTTGCTTATATGCTTATATATTTCACATTAGACACGTTTGTAGAATGTGTCTGACTTGTTCCTGGCTCTGCGGCTCTGCAGATACACTATTGGCTCTGCAGATACACTATTGGAGGCAGCTCTGAGGCTCTGCAGCAGAATTGGTTTCAATGAGGGGAGGGGTTACAGGTAAGGTAGCGTCTGACTATTTCGCGCGTGCAGCATTGGAGGTTATGCCAGCCAAGATGAAGAGGACATCGTTCGGCAGATGGACTGAAGATGAAAGTTGTTGCATGTTAGACAGTTCAGTCAGGCTAGCCATCCCGGCTAAAGACAGGGACAGCTAGTTAGCTTTAGCTACGTTATAATATTGAGTGCTAACGTGTGGTTCAGTCGGGATATAGCCATGATGATGTCGGCTAGTAGCTAGCTTAGCTAAAGGCTAACTAGCGTTAGCTAACCTAGAGAGAGCACGTGCAGCATTGTTATGCCAAGATGAAGAGGACGGTCGTTCGGCAGATGAACTTCGTCAACTTCACGCGGTTGTCTCCATCCTCTTGGACGTTTGGTGAGTTTTTAATGCACTCTATTCTATTCCCGCCGTGGATATCTCTCTCTCTCTCTCTCTCTCGGGAGCCAAACGGGCCGACTAGCTGTTGTAGTAGCTAAAGGTGTGTGGCCTGGTGTCAGCACCTGGTGCGAGGGAGGTGAGCTTGGTGTTTCATTATGAGAATATCTCCATGCTCAAGTCGGCTATAGTCCGCGAGGGACTTGTTGCCGGCACCGCTATGGTAAACACCACTCTGTAGTGGGACGTGTATTGCCTTCTTTTTCCCTTCTCTCTTCGTATGAGAAGAGGAAAACACAGCGGCTGTCTGAAGTGTTGGCCTGTATTGCTTTTCTCACATTGTACAGTTTTTCAGTGGTAGCCGCATAGCTTGCTTCTGCATTAGCTAATGGTTAGCGATAGCCGGGTTGAGCTAACTGTTAGCCAGTTAGCTGTTTAGCTACGACGTTAGCTGCTCGTTTTCGCTCGGCTGGGAACGTTAGCTTGATGCTATCAGTTAGCCTAGAGTTAGCTGTTAGCTTGTGCTACGACCATTGACATTAGCCGTGAGAATAGTAGGCCCTGGCACTCTCTGACTACGACATCATCTTTGACAGAAGATGTAGTCGGGCCTGCACCATGACAAGGCCCCGGCCATAGCTTCTTTTTGTCCCGCCAGCGAGAGGCCTTTCGTCAACGTGGAGACCTGTGTTGCGGCCTTTCGCCCTGCGTTCCTTGGTGCAGGTAAGATGTCCATTGGACATTACCCCACTCTTCCTTCCTTCCCCTCCCGAATGTTTTGTTAATAACGATGTTTTTTTCCAGGCAAAACATATGTTACTTCACAACATTTGGAGATACGACATGTGCTGTGTGTGAATTGTCTTGGTCGTTTGTGTAGCTTGGGTAGCGTTGGCCAAAGCTGTGTGTGGCCTGGTGTCAGTACCTGGCTACTCTATTTGCAGTTAGCCTATTTAGCTGATGTCGGCCATTGGTTCCTTGCTACTTTGTTTTCTCTGGTATAGACCCTCTTCTCTTTGGATTTAAGTGTTGATCTTTGTCCTTTTGGATCTATGTATATTCATGTTGCCTTTGTGAAGTTATCTTTTCCTTCTGTTTTGTTCTTCCATTAAAAGTTGAATATCCTTTAGGGGCTCATCTTTGCTTATCTCTCTCATACATGCTCTCTCTCTAACACACACACACACGACACACAGACATGTTCTCTCTCTAACACACAAACACACATGCTCTCTCTCTCTCTCTCTCTCTCTCTCTCTCTCTCTCTCTCTCTTTCTAACACACACAGTCTGCCTATGGCGGCCTTTCTCGATGGCTAGGCTGTGCTCGCTGAGTCTGTACCTAGTCAAAGATCTTCAGTCACAGTGCTCAGGTATTCTGCCACTGTGTACTCTCTGTTTAGGGCCAAATAGCATTTCAATTTCTTTCCAATGTGTCTCTCTCTCTCTCTCTCTCTCTCTCTGTACACTGTATATTGACTGTAGAACGGGAGCTCTCTCTCGCTCTCTCTCTTGCTATATGTTGACTTTATCATGCCCAGCCTCGGGCAGCGCTATTATTTAAGAATATGTTGACTGTATGGGGGGGGGGGGGGGGCTCGCGTTTAAATTTCGCACAGGGCCTCGCATTTCTCCCAGGCGGCCCTGAGTATGTGATGTGGGAAAGAACCATTGAATGAAAATATAGCTTTGCTGCCTCGGTTGAAAGGAAGTTTCTTATGTACCTGAAGTTTGATAGGCTGAACTTTACCTTATTGCAGACTTTTTTTATGTGATTTTTTAAGCTAAGGTTTGGGTCTATGTGTAATTCTAAGTACTTATATTGTACAAAGGGTTAACCCTTATGTAGTGTGATAGTAAAGGGTTAACCTTCTGTAGTGTGGTAGTGAAAGGGTTAATGTAATTTCAAGTAATAAAAACCAATTCCCATGTGATATTTAGTTTTTCAGGAAACTGATGGTGTCAAAAGGCATCTTGTGGATAAACAACAGGGACATGTAATCATTTATTTAAAGGGATAGTTCGGATTTTTTTTATTAAGTGGAAAGAAATGCTTGCTAGTAGTAGTATAGTTGATGAAATGCCATTCGCTTACTCACCCGTGGTCCCGTGGTCCCGTGGTCGTTGAGTTAGGGTGCGGTGCTGAGCGAAGGGGGAAGCCTTGGACAGGCAGCAGATGGGGTCAGACCATGACAGGCAGCAGATGGGGTCAGACCATGACAGGCAGCAGATGGGGTCAGACCATGACAGGCAGCAGATGGGGTCAGACCATGACAGGCAGCAGATGGGGTCAGAGGTCGGACATGCAGGTAAAGTGTTACCTCTGCTCCAGAGCGACACCATGTGAATTAGTGCCAGTGTAGCTGTTCCAACATGAATCAAGCATACTGTAGGAAACATTTCTAGTTTTTGCCTGCAGGTTATGTTGTGGATTAACACTTTTTTTTGTTACCATGTTTGCTGAAGATTCCTGGAACCCGGCCAGAGTTAGAATCTTCCAAAAAAGATAAATACACAGTGTAGAAGACACATAGATGTGAAGTTAACTGGTCTTCCACAAAAGCCACTGCCTGTGAACCACCACTAGGGGCAGAGTGGCCAACCGTGAATGATGACTGACCAACTGAATTAGTGATATAGCCAGGTGGTTTGCATCTTTTTTTTTTTCTTTTTTTTTTTATCTTTTTCCCCCTCCTTTTTCCTCCGATTTTCTCCCCTCCCAATGTTAGTCGTTATGCCAATTCCCAACCCCTTCCTGGTCGCTGCGCACTTACCCCCCACAGTCGGTCTGGGAGAGTGGAGGCTATCACATGCTTCCTCCGACACACGTCCAGCCAATCAACCGCTTCTTTTCACCTGGCAGCGCGGACTCTCACTGAGAGGGTGTAACGTGTGGAAGGATCACACTATCCCACTTAGATCCTATCCGCGCTGAGCAGGCGCCCCGACCGAACTGTAGGAGTCGCTGTTTACAATGACCCGGACCCACCCCGCCAGCTTCTCCCACCCTCTAATACAGCCAATTGTATTAGTGTGAACGGCCAGCCAAGCTGGTGACAACGCCGGAGCTGTGAAGGTGGTTTGCATCTTAAAAAAAAAGACATTGTTTACCTCTCTGTCCGTCCTTCTTTCCTTCCTTCCCTCATTCAGGGGTTCATGCGGTCTCTCCCGTAAGAGAGACCACATCACCCCTGTCCTTGCCTCCCTTCATTGGCTCCCAGTACGCTACAGGATAGGTTTTAAGGTTCTCCCATTTGTTTTTAAAGCCCTTAATGGTCAGCCCCCCTCCTACATCTCAGACCTCCTATCCCCCCATTCCAACACCAGGTCCCTCAGGTCAGCCCATCAGAGGCTCCTGACAGTCCGGAGGTCTAACCTCAAGCTCAGGGGGGGCCGTGCCTTTGCTGTCGCAGCCCCTGCACTGTGGAACAGCATCCCCACCTCCACTAGGCTCCTCGCCCCCTGAACTGTGGAACAGCATCCCCACCTCCACTAGGCTCCTCTCCCCCTGAACTGTGGAACAGCATCCCCACCTCCATTAGGCTCCTCTCCCCCTGAACTGTGGAACAGCATCCCCACCTCCATTAGGCTCCTCTCCCCCTGCACTGTGGAACAGCATCCCCACCTCCATTAGGCTCCTCGCCCCCTGAACTGTGGAACAGCATCCCCACCTCCACTAGGCTCCTCTCCCCCTGAACTGTGGAACAGCATCCCCACCTCCACTAGGCTCCTCTCCCCCTGCACTGTGGAACAGCATCCCCACCTCCATTAGGCTCCTCGCCCCCTGAACTGTGGAACAGCATCCCCACCTCCATTAGGCTCCTCGCCCCCTGAACTGTGGAACAGCATCCCCACCTCCATTAGACTCCTCGCCCCCTGAACTGTGGAACAGAATCCCCACCTCCATTAGGCTCCTCGCCCCCTGAACTGTGGAACAGCATCCCCACCTCCATTAGGCTCCTCGCCCCCTCGACAGATGCCTTCAAGTCTAGACTCAAAACCCACTTCTACTTATTAGCCTTTCCCGTTCACTGAGTCATGCCCTGTTTGCCTGTGTGTTTCCTTGTGTGTCCTCCCGTAAAACTGAGATGTGATCGTTGTCTATATGTTGTCTAGAAGAATATGTATCTATGTGTATTTACCCTCTGTACAGCACTTTGGTTGACATGTGTCATGTTTAAATGTGCTCTATAAATACATCTGATTGATTGATTCAGTGTCCCGGTTGTAGAAATAAGCAGTAAATAAAGGAAGTTGTTCATCGACCACAAGGAACTGGTGCCTACTGTTCACTACGTGGGGGGGGGGGGGGGGGGGGCATTCACCAGAGGGAGTTCCACATTTCTTGAGCAACCCAGATTCGGCACAAACAGGGGACTAAACACATTTCGCAACTATACTCTCCCCACCGTATGTATATTTTTTCTCCCTGTCCCACCCACCCACCAACCCCCTCCTAATGTACAGTCTCCTCCCCATCATATTCTCTGTTAGGATCTATGGGTAACATTACTGTATATTTGCATATCGTATATGTCACAAATGTAACAGTACTATATACCTGTATGTCATGTATGTCCCTATGCCATAAATGTCATGTATGTTGTGTTTGTATGTCATAAATGTCATGATGTATTGAAAATGGGGGACCCTGATGTAAACAAGACAAACGTATTTCTCTGGTCTGCATCCCCTTAACACTTGTGTGTATTGAGCCGTACTGTATTATTGTACCCATTCTGCAATCTGTTAAATAAAGTTTTCATTCATCCATTCATTCATTCATTCATTCATTCATTCATTCATTCATTCATTCATTCATTCATTCATTCATTCATTCATTCGGTCATCCATCCATTCATTCATTCATTCATTCATTCATTCATTCATTCATTCATTCATTCATTCATTCATTCATTCATTCATTCATTCAAAGAGCAACATTTCTCAGTCTCATTTATCACTACTTCACCTCGTCTGAAACTCACTTACATACTGTGTTTGTAAAAAGACTGCTGATGCCACCAATATTGACGATGTTGCAGAGTCCTCAAAGCAGACGACTGGGAATTGAAACAGAACGTGACCACAGGCGTTGATGCATAGTGGCTGAAACTGTGTGTGATTGAGTTTTAATCTGTAAGAATAGAACTCTGGCAAAATACTTTATTTATTTAACCAGACACACACCATCTTTGTTCTTGAGTCACATTCTATATGGTGTATGTGTAACATATATTCTGTATGTTGTCAATGAGTTGAGAATGAGACTGAGGGAGTGGATGGGCCTCACTGGGAGCACCCTAAACTGGTTTGGATGGGCCTCACTGGGAGCACCCTAAACTGGTCTGCCTCCTACCTTAACCCTCCAGTCACCCTTGTCGCAGTTCTGGTCAAAAAGCCCCTTTTTGTGGATAGCGTTGGCTAGATTTTATGTATATGCCAAAAAAGTTGCTCAGTATCACATCTTGGACTCACATTACAATAATCCATGTTTGTTTTTTAAAAACAATCACTATTAAGCACGTGAACAACAAGTGTCACACCTTTCACCCTAGTTGCAGAACTGGACAGGTTTGGGTTAGGGTTAGGGTTAGGGTTAGAGTTAGGGTTAGGGTTAGGGTTAGGGTTAGGGTTAGAGTTAGGGTTAGGGTTAGGGTTAGGGTTAGGGTTAGGGTTAGGGTAACCCTAGGGTAACCCTAACCCTAACCCCCTAACCCTAACCCTAACCCTAAACCTAAACCTAAACCTAACCCTAATTTAAGAAATGGTTAAAATCCTGAAAATGAATAAATATTCTATATGTATGGTGGGGACTGAAGTTAATAATGATATTCATGAAAGAAAATTGGAACAATACATGAAAAAGATATGTTTTACTGAGATCGCAGTTTCGGTCACTAGGGAGACAGGTAGTGTTTTTTTTAAGGTTGACTCGAGGGTTAAGAAGAGAAGCTTCTACATAGCTGATAAATCAGACCCCACACCACAGGGATCTGTGCTAGCGCCAATCCTGTTTGCCCTTTACATGCTCCCCCTAGGCCTTCTCATAAGTACATTTAAGGGTATATCCTACCACTGCTACATGGATGACATCCAATTATACTGATCTTTCAAGCTTGAAAATCTGGAGAAACTAAACATCCTGTATGAGTGGGTGTCCGCCATTGAAAACTGGATGGATAGCAATTTTCTACAATTAGTCCTGATTGTAGCGACTGAAAGCAGAAATGTGCGCACCCACTCATGAAACCTCTGGGTTGTATTTGAACAGGATAATGGAGAAACATGTCAAAGCTCTGAACCGTACCTGTTTCTTTCATCTGAGAAACATTGCTAACCTCTAGTCCATCATATCTCACAATGAACTGGAAATGTCTGTACACACCTTTATTTCATCCATCAACTATTGAAACTCACTGTTCATCTGCCTAAATAAAACTGTGTGTGTCTGTGGATCAACTTCAGTTGGTCCAAAATGCTGCTGCCAGGCTACTCACTAGGTCAAAAAAAGAAATGTCACCCACATCCTAGCTTTCCTGCACTGGACCCCGGTACATGTCAAGATCAACTTCAAGGTCCTGGGCCCTCATTTATCAATGTCACGTACATATCTGTGCGTAAACCGTGCGTACGGTCATTTCTAAGCAAAGTGTGGGATTTATCAATATGAGCGTGTGCTTGAGATTGTGCGTGTATCTACCCACAGCTCCGACCGTGCGAACATGGCACCAAGCGGTAGAATAGGAGAACTGCAACAGACAGGATAAGCTTCCATGCATTAGTTTCAACACCGACGTGTTCGGTATGACCCGTAATTAATTATAGTTAATTGTAAAATAGCGACATTAGTGTAATTATTGTCAAAACCTATATAAATAGCATTTGGAATAGGTCTTTTCGAATGAATGCAGCATGGTTTATCATTGCATTTGGCTGATAAGTCGTTGCCGGTGGCCGGGAGGAACGCACGACTCAATTTAATTTTATTAAATTGTAATGTTATTACTGGGGTATCTGTAATTAAAATATCACTTAAATGCAGGTGATCAGGGTTATCCACTGAAGCCATGGCTAATGTCTCTGACCAACCCAACGACCCAACAGGAGCGCAAGAGTTTCAACACCCACGTGTTCTGTATGACCCCTAATTAATTATAGTTAATTGTAAAATAGTGACATGAGTGTAATCGTCGGCAAACCCTATAAATTACATTTGGAATATGGATTTCAGCATCTTGCGTTACTGGAAGACGTGGGTCAAGGTGCGCTCCGCAGGGAGTGTGTCTTCAGAGAGAGGGCAGACCTGTTTATCGAGAGCACCGAGTGGCTCATGAGTAGTTTTAGATTCCCGAGACAAATCCTCCTTGACCTGTGCCACAATTTGGGATATCCGACATCACCGTGCACACAAGTCCATCAGCTAGTCGCGTATTTCTCCCATAACACGCGTTGTGTCTTCTTGGTTCCACAGGACAGCCTCTGTCAGGACCCTTGGCTCCCGACGCGCTCCCTGATCCGTGTCCACAGGACTGGGCAACTCAGCCGAGTTGTCTGTGGAATATAGGACGTTTAATTAGGTTTTATTTATTTGCTAGAAAGGTTTGAAACCATACGGTTAAATATTGTTTTAAATAAAAATCTAAATATACTTTTTCATGTTCCATAATAAAATGGTTGACAACGAAAGTATTTCTATGCCTGTGTCTTCTTTACTGATGTGACCATTCCTGTATGAAAGGTGCTATACAAATGAAGTGTATATTATATTATATTATATTATTACCTTCCATCTGTTGGCTGGATGGCCCAGCTGTGATGAGGTCGCTGTCACCGTGCACTGCAGTGCCAGTGATGCTGGTAATGCGCTGGTCCAAAGGGAAGAGCTCCTTCTGACTCTGCCCTCCCCCCCAGTCGCACTGACATTCCTCTTGTACTCTGCCAGGCGCTTCTTTGCTGACAGTTTCACGTCAAACCACTTCTTCTTGATCTCCGCCACAGATCTCTGCTGTGGAGATACAGAATGAACTGATCCCATGTAGCAGTCTTTCTTTATTTTTTGTATTTTTTTCTTTCTCTTTTTCTCCGCCTGATTTTTCTATGCTCTTTCCTCCCATCCCAATTTAGTCGTTATGCCAATTCCCACCCCTCCCCTACCTGGTCGTTGCGCGCATGTTCCCCCTACTGGTCGGTACAAGGGAACCCTGAAGTCTACCACATGCTTCCTCCGACACATGCGGAGACAGCCAGCGGCTCTCTTTTCACCTGGCAGCGAGGCCTCTCGTTGGTGAAGTGTAACGCGTGGGAGGTCACGCTGACTTCACCATTTCCTGCCTTTCGCTGAGCAGGCGCCCAGACCTGACCTGTAGGCGTCGCTGTCCACAACGCCAGATTACCACCCACAACTTCCCTCCCGCTAACTCAGCCAAACGAGTTAGTATGACGACCGGCCCAAGCCGCAGGCAATGGCAGCAGTCTTTCTTTTCCTGGTTACCCCCACACTGAGGGAACCAAATAAGAGGGAGGACTTTGCGTCGACCTCCGTCACGAGGACATCGATCTCTTGCTCCGTGAAGTTCCGCTTCTTCGTTATTTTGGCCATTATCCAACATTCCACGGACAGGAAATTTCCTTGTGGAATTTAAAGTGGCGTGTGAGCTGCTTGTGTTTTCCTTCTGTGATGGCGTGCTGGAACCCTAAACCGCTCCATCTGAACTCATTTTTAAAAGGCAGCTATTTAAACACCTATACACCTATTTTTCTGTTTATGTCTTTTAGTTTTAGCTCATTTTAATGTTTTATTATTTTCTTAAAATGTTTCCTCTTACTACCTATTTTATTGCCATTATATATTTACTCTTGTAAAGCACTCTGTGCAC
Organism: Notolepis coatsorum; assembly: GCF_963971535.1. Classification (NCBI taxonomy): domain Eukaryota; kingdom Metazoa; phylum Chordata; class Actinopteri; order Aulopiformes; family Paralepididae; genus Notolepis; species Notolepis coatsorum. Next base: position 182,837 of record NW_028169717.1, on the reverse strand, counting down.
TTGTGCTGAGATGTTTTACCTTAATTTACTTACTTCAAGTCACATCAAAACAGATAGTCGTTTTCTTTTCCCATTTCATTTTTCTAAATCGAGGGATTTGCCCTCAAGCGCTTGCAAAGAGATTTAATTAACTATTCTCAACGGGCATGTTTTCCTTTCAAATATATGCTTTATGAAATATAATGCAATGGTTTGCCGCTCCCTTTTCATCTTGTAGGCTGACCGAATGCAGGACAGCATGACAATTTTGCGGGACAGTAAAGTAATACTAAATACTCAAGTTCAAGTTCAAGTTCTTTAATAGTTGTCATACAGAAGTACAGAATACTTTCATACAAAATGCTTCTTACTGTTACGCTCCAGAGACTGTGCTAGACAAGATAGTATCAAATAACATAATAACATAATATAGCATGAATTTAGAAGAAGAAAATGAGGTCACAGTGTTCGGTATAGACATATGTACAATGTTCTGAGTTACCATATAATATACAATACACAATACTATGCACTGTACTAATGTACAGTACTATCTAGTGCAAAGCAGAAATGGGATGAGGTACAATTTTAGTTACAATTTACAGTAAGGTGTACGAGTTGTAGTGCAATCCTTCATCCATAAATATAAAGTGTGGGGAGTGGGTGCTACAGTGTGTTTGTTTAAAGTGGGTGTGTGCTATAAAGTGTGTGGAGTGGGTGCTACAGTGTTTGTTTAAAGTGAGTGTGTGCGTGTGGATGTGTGTGCTATGTGCGTTTGGTGGTTGTTGTTGTGTAGTGTTCATTCATTGTTCGTTTAGCAGCCTGATGGCCTGGGGATAGAAGCTTCTTCTGAGTCTTTCTGTGCTCGCCTTGAGACTCCGGTATCGCTTGCCTGACCGCAGCAGTTCAAAGAGGCAGTTGTTCGGGTGACTGGAGTCTTTAATGATTCTCTTAGCCTTGCCCTTGCAACGCTTGTAGTAAATGTTCTGGAGGGTGGGGAGCCCCCCTCCAATTGTGCGTTCGGCTGAACGTGTCACTCTTTGTAGTCTGCTTCGGTCTTGTGCAGTGCTATTCCCAAACCAGGAGGTGATGTTGCCGGTCAAGATGCTCTCTATTGTACATGAGTAGAAGTTCTTAAGGATCTTCTGGCTGACTTGGAACTTCCTTAGGCGCCTGAGGAAGTAGAGGCGTTGTCGTGCCTTCTTCACAACACTGTCAATGTGTGTGGTCCATGTCAAGTCCTCGGATATGTAGGCTCCGAGGTACTTAAAGCTGTTGACTCTCTCAACCGGTGCCCCATCGATGCTGAGGGGGCTGTAGTCCTTGACCCCCGACCTCCTGAAGTCCACAATCATCTCCTTTGTTTTGCTGACGTTCAGGGAGAGGCTGTTTTCCTGGCACCATCCCGCCAGGACCTTGACCTCTTCCAGGTAGGCCCTCTCGTCGTTGGCAGAGATCAGGCCCACCACCACTGTGTCGTCAGCAAATTTGACGATTGTATTGCTACTCCGCTGAGCCACACAGTCGTGTGTGTACAGGGAGTAGAGGAGGGGACTCAGAACACAGCCCTGGGGGGCCCCTATGTTGAGGGTGATGGATGAGGAGGTGCAGTTGCCTGCTCTCACCACCTGGGGTCTGCCAGTCAGGAAGTCCAAGACCCACTGGCAGAGGTCATAGCCCAAGCCCAGGTCCCTGAGCTTGGCTATGAGTATGGAGGGGACTATGGTATTGAATGCCGAGCTGTAGTCGATGAATAGCATTCTCACATAGTTACTATATGTAAGAATGAAGGTTTACATACAGCATTTGATCTATATATTGTGACAGATCTCCTCCCCCCTCCCATGGATATGTGAAGGATGGGAGATACTTCTGCCACAGGAGGAGTAGTGTCAATTAGGTAGCTGATTAGTACTGATAGAATACACCTGTGCAGCATTAGTTCACACACATCTCACGTGCACACACCACAGACACACACACTACAAAGCCACTTGGTTAGTCAGGAGTAAGTTGAGCGGAGTTGGAGTTGGAGTTGTTGTGTATTGACAGAGAGAGATTGAGGTATTCGGAGTTGTGAAGGTGAGACATAGTGAGAGGTGAGGTGAAGGCGAGTAGGTGTTCTTTGTGTACTGGACCCTGGACTGGCTGAGAAACCCCCTTGTGTACTGACCCTGGACCGGACGACTACCCTGAACAATCCCTTTTTCTGTCTGTGAGCCTGTTTTGTGTTTTTGACCATCGGACTGTCTATGACCATTCTCTTGCCTATCAAACCGGATTTTTGCCTTAATTCAATAAATATTCTTATTGATTGATATTGCTCTTGTGTGGACCTTTTGAATTTGTTTGTATTTGAACGCTGGCGAGTCTGGTCCCCACCAGATTCGTCACAATATAAGCATTTCGATTAATTAACAAATTTCCTCACCATACATATAGAATATTTATTCATTTTCAGGATTTTAACCATTTCTTAAATTAGGGTTAGGGTTAGGATTAGGGTGGAAGGTGTATAAAACGTGCTTAATAGTGATTTTTTAAAGGAAAAAAAACATGGATTATTGGAATGTGAGTCAAAGATGTGAGACTGAGCTACTTTCCTGGCATATACATAAGATATAGCTAATGCTATCCACACACACACACGTGAAAAAAGGCTATTTGCAGAGAATTGCGACATGGGTGACTGGAGGGTTAAATGAAAGAATGAAGTTATAGACTATTATAGACTTCTATTCCCCACATAGCCCCACCCCCGGGGCAAATCACACCCATGATTGAGTTTAATGAGGTCACAATTGAGTCTGGACCCCAGAATAAGCATGTCAGCTGCACCTATTGTTGTGCGACGTGGATGTTTGAACTTGCAGAGCCAGCACTGTGAGAGGACCGGCGCTGGGACCACATTAATGTCTCAGACATTGACCTCTGACTGACCTTTTAATGCTGTACACACACAGGCATGCACACGCACACACGCATACAGGAATACACAGAGAAACACACACACATACAGGAATACACACATACAGGCATTCACACAAAGAAACAAACACACACACATACAGGAATACACACAAGGAAACAAACACACACACACATACAGGAATACACACAAAGAAACAAACACACACACACACATACAGGAATACACACAGAGAAACACACACACACACACATACAGGAATACACACAAGGAAACAAACACACACACACACATACAGGAATACACACAAAGAAACAAACACACACACACACACACACACATACATACAGGAATACACACAAAGAAACAAACACACACACACATGCAGGAATACACACAAAGAAACAAACACACACACATGCAGGAATACACACATACAGGAATACACACAGAGAAACAAACACACACACATACGGGAATACACACAGAGAAACACACACACATACAGGAATACACACAAAAAAACAAACACAAACACACACACACACACACATACAGGAATACACACAAAGAAACAAACACACACACACATGCAAGAATACACACAAAGAAACAAACACAAACACACACACATACAGGAATACACACAAAGAAACAAACACACACACACATGCAGGAATACACACAAAGAAAACAAACACACACACACACATACAGGAATACACACAGAGAAACAAACACACACACATACGGGAATACACACAGAGAAACACACACACATACAGGAATACACACAGAGAAACATACACACACACACACACATACGGGAATACACACAGAGAAACACACACACATACAGGGAATAAACACATACAGGAATACACACAGAGAAACAAACACACACACACACATGCAGGAATACACACATACAGGAATACACACAGAGAAACAAACACACACACACATGCAGGAATACACACAGAGAAACAAACACAGACACAGAGAAACATACACACAGGCATGCACACGCACACACACATACAGGAATACACACAGAGAAACAAACACACACACACACATACAGGAATACACACATACAGGAATACACACAGAGAAACACACACACACACATACAGGAATACACACATACAGGAATACACACAGAGAAACACACACACACACATAAGAATACACACAGAGAAACATACACACACACGCAGGAATACACACAGAGAAACACACACACACACAGTCTGGTGGTGTTGCTGATGTTGGCACATTTGCACTCTGGGACACGAGCAGCTTCACTGGCACTGATCATCGCTTTATCCTCCGCTTCGCAAACACGCAGCCAGTACCAGACTGCATACCGATGTTTCTACCTGGAGCCAGGACCCCAGAGAGAGAGAGGAGAGAGAGAGAGAGAGAGAGAGGAGAGAGAGAGAGAGAGAGAGAGAGAGAGAGAGAGAGAGAGAGAGAGAGAGAGAGAGAGAGAGAGAGAGAGAGAGAGAGAGAGAGAGAGAGAGAGAGGAGAGAGAGAGAGAGAGAGAGAGAAGAGAGAGAGAGAGAGAGAGAGAGACGAGAGAGAGAGAGAGAGAGAGAGAGAGAGAGAGAGAGAGAGAGAGAGAGAGAGGAGAGAGAGAGAGAGAGAGAGAGGAGAGAGAGAGAGAGAGAGAGAGAGAGAGAGAGAGAGAGAGAGAGAGAGAGAGAGAGAGAGAGAGAGAGAGAGAGAGGGGGGGGGGGCGTGTGGGGGGAGGATAAGGGAATTAATGCAGAAAGGAAAGAAGGAGGGATGGACCGATGGGGAGGTAAAGGCATTGGGTCTCATTCCCGAAAATTTTCCAAAGATATATTCTGGAAGACTTATCTTGGAAACCACTGAGACATAATCTATGACAAGTACACTCTGAGTCCTGAACGTGCTGGAGATATGTCTTAAGTGGCTGAAAACGGTCGCAGGAAATTATATGATCTGATATCTGCTTGGAGAATGGCATTCTGTCGTAAACTCCAAAGCGCGTTCCCGTTCAGCTCATTTGCATACAAAACACCGCCTCCATAGTTCCTTATAAGGCAACTGGTGACGCAGCTGTGTGAAATGGAAAGGCGGAAGTGCTTTGCGAGCCGCGTGATTACGAAACCTAGCGTCAGTCAGTGCCAATCAGAGAGCGTCTCCGAGAAATGCGGCTAGGTTTCGTAATCACGCTTGCGCCCATCAAAACTAGATTAGATTAATGTATTGGCATCATATACAGCTCGCGGTACACACCTGCCGCCAGCGCGCGCGCACACACATACACACACACACACACACACAGACACGCGCGCGCAGTACTGTATATGAATGAATAAATGACATATAATATATATAGCCTACGGCGGGCGTAATGAATGAACGCAGTATGGCTTATTATTCCATAAGCCTATAGGCTACTGTTCATTTCGTAGGCGCACACAAGACTTGTTATGGAATATTAATGCAGTCTATTTTCCAGAGATTAGCTTTAGTTCTTATTTATTCATCCACTGTCATTTCAGTGTTGGTGTATAGACTATATAGTGTATTTCAATATAAGTTTAATTGATTAATGATATATTCGAAGGAATGCAGGTTTATAGCTATATCAACCCCCTCCAATGTACAGTAAATGACCAAGTATGGTTTTGTCAATATTCCAATGTACAGTTTTGCTTGTACAGTGTAAGTCTATCCCTTACCCATCCCTACCCAACCTCCTCCAACAGTTTCTACGTCAAATGTACTCTCTTTTCTGGACTCTTTTTGTATCACAAACAGTACTGTATTGGCAAATCTGGTATGTCATAAATGTATAGATGTAACAGTACTGTCTATCTGTGTCATGTGTGTCATATATGTTATGATGAATTGAAAATGGGGGACCCAGATGTAAACAAGACGAAATTCTTTCTCTGGTCTGCATCCCCTTATGTAATTGAGCTGTACTGTACTGTACCCATTCTGCAATCTGTTAATAAAGTTTTCAATCAATCAATCAATCAAACAAAGGTCTGTCCCATTGTATACCAATCAATGGGATACATTGCATGTTGACCTGCATTCTTTCAAATGTATATAATTAATCATTAAAACCGATGTGTAACAAATAAGAAATACAAATTCCACAGAAGGCATTACATTATTATTATTTTCAATCATTTCACAATAATTGCATAATTGTGTTTGAATATCTGAGTAATTATTTGTCCAAAATAGCTGGTTCAGATATGGTTAATCCAGCTGCCCTGTGATCAGATGAATCCATATTATTTATTTTTCCGACATCAAATTCGTAATTTCTTATCGTACAAATATTGTCATATTTATTTTTAATTATGATTAAGTAATTAATTCCAAGGAGGCCTGTAGCGTTGACGTTGAAGGAATCACTATGAGAACACAGTCCTGTCAAGTTATAATAACATTTTAAATTAGTCAATCAATCATGAGATTTGATCGTGGGCTGAGAGCATAATTAAGTGTGCTCCTCAGCACTCTTAGATCTGCTCTCAAATAAGATCTCAGGAAAATTTGAAGACTCCCACTCCCAGCCCTAATATGTCTTAAATAGGCCGAAATCTGGCTAAGTGCAGTTAGAGGGCCGGGA
>NW_028169717.1:171012-176103 GCF_963971535.1 Notolepis coatsorum | reverse complement strand
ACTTACGCCTGCTACCCTTCTGGGGCATAGGCCGTCAACAAGTGATCTCCAAGCATCTCTGTCTTGAGCTGTTCTCTCCAGTTGGTTCCAGGTCATCTTCATGGTCTTGGTGTCTGCCTCCAGGTCTCTGCGCCAGGTGTTTCTCGATCGGCCCCTTTTCCGCTTGCCCTGCGGGTTCCATGTTAGGGCTTGTCTGGTGATGGTACTTGCGGGCTTTCGCAGGGTGTGCCTATCCAGCGCCATCTGCGTTTCTTAATTTCTTCTTCAGCGGGCAACTGGTTTGTTCTCTGCCAGAGTTCGCAGTTGCTGATGGTGTCTGGCCATCGGATGTGGATGATCTTCCGCAGGCAGCTGTTAATGAAGACCTGCACTTTCCTGATGGTTGCAGCTGTAGTTCTCCACGTCTCTGCTCCGTATAGTAGGACTGCCTTGACGATGGTGTTAAAGAATCTGACTTTGGTGTTGGAAGTCAGTTCTTTTGAGCTACAGATGTTCCGTAATTGCACGAATGCTGTACGTGCTTTCCTTATTCGTGCTCTAATGTCAGCATCTGTGCCGCCCTGCTTGCCAATAACACTGCCAAGGTAGGTAAAGGCTTCAACTTCTTCCAAAGCCTCGCCATCCAGCATGATTGCGTTGGTGTTGTTTGCTGCATTGGTCTTGAGGATCTTAGTCTTGCCTTTGTGGATGTTGAGTCCCACTTGCGCGGAAGTGGATGCCACGTTGTTGGTCTTCTCCTGCATCTGTTGTTGGGTGTGCGACAGTAGTGCCAAATCGTCAGCATAGTCCAAGTCGTCCACTTGCGTCCAAGGTGTCCACTGAATCCTGTACCTTCTCTGTGCTGTGGAGGTCTTCATTATCCAGTCAATGGCCACCAGGAAGAGGAAGGGCGAGAGCAGACAACCTTGTCTGCCCCCGGTCCTCATTTGGAATGCCTCTGTGAGCTGCCCTCCGTGGACCACCTTGCATGTCAGTCCCTCATAGGAGTTCCTGATGATGGAAACAATCTTGGTCGGCACCCCGTAATGTCGGAGAAGCTTCCAGAGGGTCTCTCTGTCTAGGCTGTAAAAAACGCTTCTCATAGTCCACAAAGTTTATGTACAGGGGCGAGTTCCACTCTATCGACTGCTCCACGATGATGCGCAGCACTGCAATTTGGTCTGTGCAGGATCGGTCCTTGCGGAAACCAGCTTGCTCATCGCGGAGTTGTGCATCGATGAGGTCCTTCATCCTGTTCAAGATGACTCTGTTAAAAACTTTCCCTGGCACTGATAGCAGTGTGATCCCTCTGTAATTTGCGCAATTGCTAAGGTCGCCTTTCTTTGGGATCTTGATGAGATAGCCCTCTTTCCAATCTCCTGGCACGTCTTCTTCCTCCCATATCTTCATGAAGAGTGGGTAGAGCATCTTCATGTCCGTGGTTTCTATATCTGACTTCAGTGCCTCCGCAGGGATGTTGTCTGGTCCTGCAGCCTTTCCGTTCCTCAGCTGCTTGATAGCCTTCCTAATTTCTTCCCTGGTTGGTGCGTTGCAGGCTATGGGTAGGTCTGTGTCAACCTGTGCGATGTCTGGTGGGTTCTGTGGTGTTGGCCGGTTTAGAAGTTCTTCAAAATACTCCATCTATCTGTTCTTCTGTTGCTCCTCTCCCGTTGTTATCGGTCTTCCCTCTTTGTCCTTCACAGGTCGTTCTGGTTTGCTGTACTTTCCTGCCAGCTTCTTGGTGATGTTGTACAGTTCTCTCATATTCCCCTCTCTTGCTGCTTGCTCTGCCTCTGTTGCCAGGTCATCCATATACCTTCGCTTGTCTGCTCTGATGCTCTTCTTTACTGGCTTGTTTCCTTCTGCATACCTTTCTTGTGCCTTGGCCTTCTCTGCTCTTGTCCGGCTGTTGTTCACTGCCACCTTCTTCTCCCTCCTCTCTTGGATCTTTCGCAGACTGTCCCCTGAGATCCACTCCTTGTGCTGGTGCTTCTTGGGGCCAAGAACTTCCTGGCAGGTAGACGTTACTGCCTCTTTTATCTCCTTCCAACTGTTCTCCAGGGTGCACTCGTCCTCTTCCAACAGCTCCTGTAAAACTTGGAACTTGTTGCTCTGAGTGTTCAGAGTGTTACTCTGAACTCTTCCAGCTTACTGGCGTCTCTCAAGGAAGCTGTGTTGTACCTGTGTCGTGTTGTATGTGCCGACATCCAGTTCTTTCTCAGCTTCAGCTTCAGGCTGGCTACGACAAGGTGGTGGTCTGAAGCCACATCTGCTCCTCTCTTTACTCTTATATCCTGCATGGACCTCCTGAATTTCTTGCTGATACAGACATGGTCAATCTGGTTCTCGGTTATGTGGTCTGGCGATACCCAAGTGGCCTTGTGGATGTTCTTATGGGGAAAAACACTGCCGCCAATGACCAAGTTGTTCATAGCGCACAGGTCCGCCAGCCTCTCCCCATTTTCATTCCTGGCCCCCAATCCGTGTCTTCCCATTATATCTTCGTACCCCCTGTTGTCACTTCCGATCTTGGCATTAAGGACTCCCATCAGGATTGTGATGTCTCTCTCTGGGTGCTTTTCTATAATGGACTGCAGTCTGTTGTAGAACTGGTCTTTGTCTGCTTCCTCGCTGTCATTGGTAGGAGCGTAGCACTGTATGATGTTCATATTGATCCTCTTCTTCTTGGTTCGGAAGGATGCAGTGATGATCCTTGGACCATGGGCTTCCCATCCTATGAGTGCTGACTGTGCCGTTTTAGATAGCATCAGTGCTACTCCTTGGGTGTGGGAGGCATTGTCCTCTTCGTGTCCGGAGTACAGCAGTAACTCTCCTGAGGCCAGTCGTTTCTGTCCGGACTGTGTCCATCTTGTCTCACTTTTTCCGAGCAGCGTGAGATTATAGTTCCTCATCACTGCTGCTACTTCAAATGTCTTACCCATCTCATACATTCTCACGTTCCACGTACCGATATGGGCAGCCCTGGACGAAAGAAGGGTGATCGGCCGTGTGGCTTCCAGAGACTTCTGGCTTTTCTGGCTTTTCTTATCGAAGACCCTTCTCGTCCCTGGGCCAAGGTGTTGATGTCTTGTTTATCTCTTGTTGGCGTTTCTGTAACAATATAGTGTTTTACGGGGTGGGGATGTTAGCCCCTCGCCCAACTACCTGGAGGGCTTTTGGAGTTGGCTTGTTAGTCCTCTTCCCACGCCTATTGTCTTCCAGGTGATGGATTGCAGCCTCATACCACGTGAGGCCAGACAGGCTGAGGGTTGTGTACAAGCTGTTTCGGCACGTCAAGCCCAACCAACTCCTGCTACTGTGTATTGAAAGCTGCACTAGGCGAGCTAACCCTACCAGCAAGGCAATTGAATTGAATGACTGAAATAAAATAACTTTTCCACGATATTCTAATTTATTGAGCTGCACCCGTATGCATATGCTGTCTTTCTTGCTCTCTCTCACACATACTCTCCCTCCTTTACACACACACACACACACACACACACACACACACACACGCACGCACGCACGCACGCACGCACGCACGCACGCACGCACGCACACACACACACACACACACACACTAATGTATCTATACATTTATATAATGTATTATTATAAATGTGTATATGTATATATATTATACTTCTATATACTATATCATTTTTATTTTATTATAATATAACTAAATCATACTATTTATACTACACCATATTGGTATACAGTATTATACAATATTTTAATATATTATTATTCTATGTTACGCTGCTATATACTATATTACTATACAAATATCATATCCTCTCTACACCCAGATCAATCCTTTCACTAATGAAAGCCTCTAGCAAGCTTCGGCCTGCCGTCTAAAGCTACGGACTGACCTAAGTGATTTTATGCATGTAAAAACAGATTGATTGATTGAACATTTTATTAACAGATTGCAGAATGGGTACAATACAGTACGGCTCAATTAAATTCGTTTTTTTTTTAAACATGAACATAAACATAAACATAACAACAAATTAGACTCACAAGCATTAACAGTAAACATCCAATGAAATCACCATTTGAATCATTATAAATGTATTTTATGAGATATATACCTAATACTTGCTATCTAATACCCTACATTATGCTCTTGCTCGCTCACCCCCCCCGGACCCCCACTTGGATAATCCATCCATTTTCTTTCGTTTCTAACCAGGCACTACACTTCATATGCTAGCTCTTATTCTCTCCACCACTTCTAACCAGATTGCAATGTTGGTTTCACTGACACCTAAAATTCTTGCTGTAGATATTTCTAGATAAATCACATCGAGATAAGTAAGAACCCGGTCTATCAGTGTTTAGAGGGTCTATCACAGTGTTTAGAGGGTCTATCACAGTGTTTAGAGGGTCTATCACACCCTCTAAACACTGATAGACCCTCTAAACACTGTGACAGACCCTCTAAACACAGTGAAAGACCCTCTAAACACTGTGACAGACCCTCTAAACACTGATAGACCCTCTAAACACTGTGATAGACCCTCTAAACACTGTGATAGACCCTCTAAACACTGATAGACCCTCTAAACACTGTGACAGACCCTCTAAACACTGTGATAGGCCCTCTAAACACTGTGATAGACCCTCTAAACACTGTGATAGACCCTCTAAACACTGATAGACCCTCTAAACACTGTGACAGACCCTCTAAACACTGTGACAGACCCTCTAAACACTGTGATAGACCCGACAAACACTGTGATAGACCCGACAAACACTGTGATAGATCTATCACAGTGTTTGTCGGGTCTATCACAGTGTTTAGAGGGTCTATCACAGTGTTTGTCGGGTCTATCACAGTCTTTAGAGGGTCTATCAGTGTTTAGAGGGTCTGTCACAGTGTTTAGAGGGTCTATCACAGTGTTTAGAGGGTCTATCACAGTGTTTAGAGGGTCTATCACAGTGTTTAGAGGGTCTATCACACCCTCTAAACACTGATAGACCCTCTAAACACTGTGACAGACCCGACAAACACTGTGATAGACCCTCTAAACACTGATAGACCCTCTAAACACTGTGATAGACCCGACAAACACTGTGATAGACCCTCTAAACACTGTG